>NW_026779346.1:0-116183 GCF_030144855.1 Hypanus sabinus | reverse complement strand
TTTTGTGTGAGAGTTTTCTGGACAAGGAAAATGATTTTCAAATGTTCAGTGCAGCACTGAGTAAGAAATTGGGGAACAAAATGTGGCCTCGGATGGGGGGGGGGGGGGGGAGCCTGGGTTATTACCTCATGAGAACAAGCAGTAAATCTGATATGGAAAAAGAACTGAGGAAAGAAGTGGAAATCGTTGAAAAGGAAATGGAAGGAAAAGGCAGATGTAAAATGGAAGTTTGCCAGCTATGCCACTGATGGCCTACTGGCTTCAGAATTGGACTTTGAGGCGAGAGGTCTCGAGTTCGAATCCAGCTGACTCCCTTGCACACTTTCATCCGTGCTGGGTTAGAGCTGGTGATCTCTTAAACAAAACAACTCACCCAGCAGAAGGCAATGGCAAACTACTGCTGTAACTTGCCTTGTACATGATTTCCCAACACCGCACAGCGGCGTGGAAGGAAATCCTCGGCTAACTGGAAAAAGCTCCGGATGTGACATACGTTTAAAGTGGAACAGTATATTATCAGCAAGTTGGAGGAATAATGGAATGGGATAGAGGTATGTACTGCAGAAGGAATTCCAAAGGTTGGGAGCCGCTAAAAGTGGAGCGTGAATGGCTGGATGTGACTTGTGGCCTGCTACGGCAGTTTCACAGGAGACCAAGCCTTTAAACTGGGGGGACAAATACCCATTATTAATGACTTACTGCTCCAATGCTTACCAACTAAGTTAGCCAACATTATTAATACAAATAATATGGATTGGCCTGACAATGACCGAAATCGAATGTGACGAGCTTCGACATATTTTTGGGACCCAACTTTCGAATCCCGATCAACCCCGAAGGAAACTAATATTCTCCTGTTTGATTCTTACTAAGAGAGAGAGGGGGGCAGAACTATTTGACTATGCAGCATGTTTACACTTGTTCGCAGCTTGTGTTTATATAGCTCACAGTTTGTTTTATTTAAGCAAGGACAGTCACAAACACAGTCAGCCAGAGAGAAAGAAAGAAGATGGAAGGTTCGAAACAAAGGGCCTAGTGGCCAAAGGCCACTGTTTGGACTCTCCTATGCCCACAAGGTGTGTTGACTATTGATCCAGCGTGTACTGAATGTGTGATTGTCACTTTGATCCATAGGAGTGGATCTGTTGGTTTGGGAGTATCCTGTGAAGACCACTTGTGCTAACCCTTGCCTGGGCGTGGTAATTCACTTGAAGAGGTACCCTTGTGACCAATCACTGTTGGTGATAATTCGTATAATCCATATGGGGATGTTGTTGGAGTATCTCGCGGCTACCACTTTTGTTAACCCTTAGCCGGATTCGGGTGTGTTATGTGGTAACCACTTGTGAGAAGGGATATTCTGTGGAAATCACTGTCGGTAATACTTTGTGTATTGGATCTGGATTGGGAGTACCTTGTGGAATCTACCTGTGTGTCAACCCTTGCTTGTGTGGTAGTTCCTTCTGAAGACAGTACGTCTGTGATAAGCTGCTTCTGGTGATAATTTGTATGTAGATTTAGAACGACGACGGATAGAACCTACAGCGACTGTTAACCTGTCATTTATTCCATGGCTGAACTGAACTTTCATAGTTCACCATCTCAAGACTTTAAGCTTGGTATTCCCTGAGCTCAAAGGTTTGGGAGTTATATTTACACGTATGTGTACTCATAACACTTTTTAACTTTTGATTATTTTGCTTAATTTGTTATATTATAAGTAGATACGAATAAAGAGAGTGGTTTTAACATCAAAACCAGACTCCAGGTGTGGTCTATAGCTGCTGGTTCATTTAAACCAATTGGGTACGTAACAGTGCTGCTCGTGTTTATGTCTTTAAGAGGGCTCACCCCAGCGCCCAGGGGCCCCCATGTTAACACCTTTCTGTCTCTCTGTCACACCTATGCCAAGCAGGTAGAACCAGGGGCCTGCTGGGTTTGTGCTGAAATTCCTCGGTATGATAAAAGTATGATTCAAATGTCAGTAATCCTGCTCAACTAGAGTGAGGAACTATCTGCCTGGGCTTTTTCAAATAACACCCGGGGAAGAGAGTGAGGAACTGTGGTCCAGTCTGTGATGACCGTGGCTGTCAGTGTTTTGAGGGATGGTGTCTCAGGGCCCCACCAAACGGAACTTCCTATGCTGGGAAACATGAATCCTGGCCATATCTGCAGGAGCCCAGGAGCCGAGAGGAATAACTGAGACTGAGCGATTTTTGATGATAGTTTTTCTCTCCTATGGAGTAGCCAGAAATTCATGAGGGATAATCAATTTGGCTATAAGAACTTCAGGAGCTGGCCACAAGGCTGCAGGGGCCCTGTGACAGAAACACAGGCCCAAGTAACAGAAACATCCATTGAAATGATTGCAATCTGGCAAACAGTCGTACAGAATCGTACGACTTTAGATTTTATCCCAGTTGAGAAAGGGGGAACCTGTGCTATTATTGACACAGAATGCTGCACCTGCATCCCTGATGAGTCTACTAACGTTACATCCCTCTCCGAGCACACTGCAAAGGAGTGACAGCATCAAGAAAGTAGGGCAGGATTTACACGGGTTCACCAAAGGGTTGAAATGGTGATCTTCAAAGGCCTGTAAGGTAATATGTGGGGCAAAGTCCTAATCCTGTGTCCTAAAAGTTGTACATATCATTGTTATAATTACTGATGTATGTTGTTTTTCCCCACTGAGAAGTCAAAGCTGTACTCAGTTGCTTTCTCTGTAAAAAAGTTACTGCTTTGTTGATCATGTAATGATCTAAAGAAGGGAATGATAAAGTATGTAAAAGGGTTAACACTTCGTTAAACTATAACAGCCTGTTTTTCTGAAAGAAACTGCTGATGATCAACAGATGTACTAAGCCATGCTGAGCCATATTTCTTTTTGAGGGTAGCGAGCTATGGTTTCAGGATGCTTATCTCCTTGTGCACTCATGTGTAGAGATAGGACAGCGTCAGTCTGTTCTGTGTGTGTGAGCCATTATGACTATTTTGTAATTTGTCTTTAGGGGCTGTCACAGTAAATAACTTTGGCTCCATCCGGTCTTGTGTGGGGGAGTATCTGGACAGATACATCTAATGTGTAAGGGGAATTGGTGGATAGGGTGGGAGCTTTCACAGTCTGTTCCTGTCTGAGTGACTAACTGAGTACGCCCCGGGTGCTTGGAACAAAGAGTTTGTACTTTATCCGGATTCGACTTCCACTGAATGGGAGTGGTTTTAAAGGGCTGGGCTGCTGGAAGCACATTACCAGACCGGGACTGATTGCAACTGGGTCTGACAGAAGCATAACTGGTTCTTCTGGGGACATTCAGTCTCACTCCAGCTATTTCCTACCTTCCCTTGTACAGGTACGTAATGTCCAAAGGACGTGTTTATGAGTAAATGAGACTCACCAAACTTTCTCCTGACTGAATCACTGGGAAATCTGAGTCTCTTGATGAAAAGTTGTTCTCTCCAGTTGCTGTTCTCAGTCCTCGGGCCAATTCACTTGTTGCTGTTCCCTAGTCTTCAGCTGTGGTTTGCTTCCAGTGGGGGTTTTTCTTCAAATAAACTTCTCACCGCATGTCTAACTTTAACCAGAGAGATAATGAAGTATGTTAACATTAAAAAGGAGAACCAAACATTTCTGCTCAATGTTACTAAGAAAAAAACTCACTGAAATTTAAATGATGAATGCAGATATAATGATCTCAGTGAACAATCTTTTATTGTCCCTCACACATCACAAAATGATATGGGATAAGAAGGAGCCATCATTCAGTCAGGAACAGAATTATGTGATTTGATCCATCTAGTCCGCCCTACCATTTACCATGGCTGATTTTTATTCCAACACCATGTTCCTGCCTTCCTCCCGTAATCCTGAGCTACTCACCAATCATGAATATATTAATTTGTGTCATAAATATACAAAATGGCAGCCTCAACCAACCTCTGCGGCAACAAATTCCACAGATCAGACATCTCTTAGCCAAAAAATTCTTCTCATCTCAGTTTTAAAGGGAAGCATCTTCATTCTGAGACAGTGCTGTCAGATCACAGACTCTGCGTCTAATGGAAACATCCTCTCCATGTCCACTGTATCCAGGCTTTTCAGCATTCGGAAGGTTTGCTTAACCATACATCCCCCCACCACCCCCACCGTCCCTCTGAACTCCATTGAGCACAGGTTCAGAACCATCAAATGCTCCTCATACATAACATCGATTATTCCTGAGATTATTTTTGTAAACCATGTTAGCAGCAATTGTACTGAACACATTTCCAGGAATAAGAGATAAATTGATACCAGGATAATTTACAGGGTAAGTTGAGATTTCTTTATTTTTCTACTAGCACAGAATGTGCCATTTCCATTTCCAGGTTAATTTCAGGAAATATAAACCATTCCAAGGTAAATGTAATAAAAAGAAACTAGAATTATCAGAAATTCTCAGCAGGTAAGGAACAGCTTTGGGAGAGGAACAAACTTTACAATTCAGGGTAATAATGTTTTGTCAGAATGACTTCAAGCATTTTCAGTTTTTATTGCAGATCTCCAGCAACTTGGGATTCTGCCTGATTTCCACCGAGTGACAGACAGAAGACAGTGAGGGGGGGATTTCGAAGAACAGTTTGAACACCAAACTCAGGGTCTATCTCTACTGTTGTAAACACGGAACAGCCCATTTACTCACAGCCTCTCCCTGTGAGGATGGAATGGGAACATCCTCTCCTCAGACTGGCAGTCATTGCTTCCAAAGGAATTCCAGAAACAAACATCTGATCCCAGACCAGAAATACTCACTCAACACCTCACAAGCCCAAGCAGCTCGATCCCTGGGTCCACTTTACCTGGATCAAAAA
Source organism: Hypanus sabinus (assembly GCF_030144855.1). Lineage (NCBI taxonomy): Eukaryota > Metazoa > Chordata > Chondrichthyes > Myliobatiformes > Dasyatidae > Hypanus > Hypanus sabinus. The sequence continues at coordinate 111,332 of NW_026779346.1, read as the reverse complement.
CTGATATCTCAGGACCCAACATCACAGGCTCACACAGCTTAATCTGCCACTCACCGACCCTGAGAGTCTCACACTTTGTTCCCACATCTCACACTGGGTAGTTTAATCCAGGATTTCCCCACAACCAATGTCCAGCTGCTCGAAGAAGGACATCCATCCAGCCCCTTCTGTAGAAGCACTAACCAAAGTCAAATCCAAAACACCGACAGTTCCATATGGCTGGAACACTGATCACAGGACTAGAGCCAAACAAAACCCTCCCAGTACTCTTTGCTGACTGTAATATGATGAAGTGTGTCAGGCAGTCACAGTTCACAAAATAGCACTCCCACACCAATGCACAACAGAACTGGTACCTGATGAACCTCTGGTTTTCCAGCTGACAAGAACTGATTCTGGAAATAACTCAGCGAGGCCGAAGGTGTAAAAGAATACCTCACAATGAAGACAAGAATGATTGCCGATATATATCATTGAAGAGGTGTGATACAGGGTGGACCAAGGTTGACCCAGATGGTTGATGCATGTCACTGATGTTGGTGGGAGAGAGACTGGACAGAGGTTGAACAAGATGGGCAGGGAATGAGCAGATAGAATGAGGTGGAGAAGAAATCAAGGACGATCAATTATGGTTCTCCAGCAATACACAGATACTGAATTAATAGTACACACTACTGTATAAAGGATCTTAAAATGACAAAGTTAGAACAAACAACAAGAACTTTGCCATATATACTTTGAACCCTCACCAAATTGTTATCAACACACCATAGAAAGTTTCCCATTCAGACACTTCATGCTTTTCATGGTAACTGCTCTGCCCGTGACTGCGAGGAACAGCAGAGACCTTTGGTCCAGATCAGCACTTCACAGAAACCATTCTCACACTAGACTTCCCAGTCCCTCAGGAAAGCAGGTAGTGAAATCAAAGATCCCCACAAGCTGGGGCATTCTCCTTCCTCACCCACCAGCCAAAAAGCTCAAAGACAAATGCAAGGAGGCTCAGGAAGTGAGACAAGTTGGGGGAAGTTAACGGGACTCAGTGGCCAACATCAGATTCCCCAACACAACATGGAGGAAGCATCACCTCACATCCGGGGACTCTGACCGCACACCACATGATCTTGAGTCACAAACCAGAGGGCGGGGTAGATCTGTGTTAAACAGCCTCATGTGACCTGTTGGTGGGTCTCCCATTTCAACTCTGTGGAAATAAACTGCCTGGGCTCCTGGTTTGGATCGTTCAATGCAGATTAAGTGACATCTACATATTTTTGAAGAGCCCAGATAATTGGAAAATAAATGAGTAATTGGCCCTCAGTTCAGCACTCATGGCTAACATTGGATCTCCCCACTCGGGATCGGTCTCAATACTCACTGATGGGAAAACGATATCTTCGGCCCGCAGACTGTGATCTGATCCCGGGCTTCCTGACCTAGGAGGGGAGGACCCTTTCCCAATCCCGCAGACGATCCGCTTCAGCACTGAGCAGAAAGGAAAACACCACCCAACCGGAGACAGTGAGCATGCGCGAAGAGTTAGTTACATCTGTGGATAAATGGGAGAGGCAAACAGGATCACGTGACTGGTGGGGTCCCCCCCCCCCAGGCAGAGAGTCCAGCTACCCACCACTTCTGTGGAAAGAGACAAACTTGCCGCTCAGATCTCCTCTCACCTTAAATGTATTAGACATTTCAACCCCCAGGAAAAAGATATTATCTGTCCACACAGATTCATAATCAGGTTTATTATCACTGGCGTGTGGTGTAAACTTTGTTAACTTTGCAGCAGCATTTCAATGCAAGACATAACATAGAAGAAAAAGAAAACACAAAATAAAATAATAAGAATTACAGTATATGTATATCTGGGACCATTGCTCATCGTGATTGTTATAAATGACTTGGATGAGGAAGTGAAGCGATGCGTTAGTAAATTTGCTGATGACACAAATGTTGGGGGTGTTGTGGATAGTGTGGAGGGCTGTCAGAGGTCACAGTAGGATACCGAAAGGATGCAAAACTGGGCTGAGAAGTTGCAAATGGATTTCAATCTGGATAAGTTTGATGTTGTTCAATTTATTAGGTCAAACATGATGGCAGAATATAGCATTAATGGTAAGCCTCTTCACAGTGTGGAGGATCAGCGGGATCTTGGGGTCTGAGTCCAGAGGACACTCAAACCTACTATGCAGGTTGACTCTGTGGTTAAGACGACAAACGGTGCATTAATCGTGGGATTGAGTTTAGGAGCCAAGAGGTTTTGTTGCAGCTATATAGGACCCTGGTCACACTCCACTGTGCTCAATTCTGGTCACCTCACTACAGGAAGAATGTGGAAACCTTAGAAAGGGTGCAGAGGCACGTTACAAGGATGTTGCCTGGATTGGGGAGCATACCTTATGAGAATAGGTTGAGTGAACTCGGCCTTTTCTCCTTGGAGCGACAGAGGATGAGAGGTGACCTGATAGAAGTATATAAGTTTATGAGAGGAATTGATCATGTGGATAGTCAGAGGCCTTTTCCCAGCGCTGAATTGGTTACCACAAGAGGGCACAGGTTTAAGTTGCTGGGGAGTACGTACAGAGGAGATATCAGGGGTGAGTTTTTTTTTTTGCCAGAGATTGGTGGGGAGTGGTGTAATGGGCTGCCGGCAATGTTTATGGAAGTGGGCATAATAGGGTCTTTTCGGAGATTTTTGGATAGGAACCTGGCGGCACTGGAGAAAAACTAACTTAGAAAAATAGAGGGCAATGGGTAACTATAGTAATTTCTAAGGTAGGGATATGTCAGCACGACTTTGTGGGCCAAAGGGCCTGTACTGTTCTGTAGGGTTTCTATTGTTCTATGAATAAATTAAAAATCATGCAAAAAGCAGAAATATTATATATTTATATTGAGGTCGTGTTCAAGGGTTCAATGCCCATTTGGCTATCAGATGGCAGAGGGGAAGAAACTGTTCCTGTATCACTCAGTGTGTGCCTTCAGGCTTCTGTACCTCTCTCTCTCTTTGATGGTAACTTTGAGAAAAGGGCAGCCCTGGGTGCTGGAGTTCGTTAATAATGGACGCTGCCTTTCTGAGACACTGCTTCTAATCCTTTGGTAATCTTATAAACGTCTATTCAGTCTCACACCAGCCGGCACGTCTCCAGAGAAAACAACTCAAGTTTGTCCAACCTCTCGTTATAGCTCAGGCCCTCTATTCCAGGCAGTGTCCTGGTAAACCTCTTCTGCGCCCTCTCCAAAGCCCCGACATGCTTCAGAGAACGAGAGCGACCACAAATGTATGAAACACTCCAGATGTGGCCTAATTAATCTTATAAAGCTGCAACACAACTTCCAGACTTTTGAACACAATGATAAAGAGAACCACACCATTTGCCTTCTTAATCTGTGCAGATCAATCTGTGCGGTCGCTTTCAGGGAGCGATGATCTCGGACTCCAAGATCCCTCTGATCATCAACACTATTCAGGGTCTTGCATTTAACAGTGTACTGTCTCTTTACATTCCACCGACCGAGCTGCGAAGATGATCATCACTAATCAAATCTCACTGAGATTTCTCAGGACCTGTTGAATTTATTGCCAAGTGCACAAGCAGGGGAAGGTACAGGTACAGAGAAACACTGACTTGTAGCAGCATCACAGACAAGTATATTCAGATAACACACGGAACACAAATTATACGATTCTCTGTCAGTAACAGTATAGAAATATGTTTACGTCATCCTGCTAATAGGACCAGAACAACAGGGGCTGAGCGGCGGCTCATCTCAGAGACCTTGTGAGACCTTCACACCGAACCGACCCCGGCAGATTCTGTGAAGGAAGCGAGGCGAGGCCGCCAGTCCGGGAAAGTTCATCCCCTCCCCCTTCAGGTTTCACCGATCACCTTCTGTTTCTCTCTCCCTTCCCCACCCCCACCTTTTATTCTCCAGTCCTGCCGAAGGGTTTCGGCCGGTTATGTCGACTGTACTCTTCTCCTAGATGCTGTCCGGCCTGCTGAGTTCCTCCAGCATTTTGTGCGCGTTGCTCGCATTTCCAGCAACTGCAGATTTTCTTTGTTTGAGTTCAGGAAAGTTAACTCACTACCCAACGTCAGAACTCCCCGATCGGAACTCGCTTCAATACTCACCGAAGGAAAATTGTTGGTGTTGCCCCGCAGAGAATAATCCGTCTCCGGCTCCCCGTCCAAGGGGGCGAGAACCTACTCCCCATCCCGATCTCACCACCGACCCGGTTTCACAAAGAACGAAAAAACAGCACTGCCAAGCCCGGGAATGTGAGCATGCGCAATGTGCTAATTGCGTCATCAGGCGGTGGGCGGGGCCTCGGAAACAAACCTGAAGATGCTTCCGATCTGCGGTAAAACGGGATCACGTGACGAGTGGAGGGTCTCTCAAGTCACCCGTTGACTGTTCCTCGCCCTTCACACCCTGCCCTTCCCACCGCCGCATTTTCCACATTATTTTATTATTTCCCTATATTATTTCCAAATTTAAACCAGATACGTATTTAGTTTTTCCCACCATATCTTCCCCGGTCCCGTTCCCTCCAGCCCCAAGTCACAGAGCGCTCAGAGTTAGAGTTTCGATTCCCATCCCAGTCAGAAACTGAACTCAGACCCAAACCGGAAGTGTGCAGGTTTCATTTAAATCAGTCTATGTCAGTAAACACTAATTTCTATTCACATTCCTCCGGCCTCACTGATCAGGAACACTGAATCATTAAGTGAGAAACAGCAGCAGGAGGCCATTCAGCCCTTCTAACCATCAACAAAATGGCGGCTGCTCTCCTTCTTAGCCACAAACTTCTGCCCGATCCTCTTTTCCTCGATTCCCCTCGGTCTCCACACATCTGCTTTTCTCTGTTTTATGTGAGGACGATCACTGAGTCTTCACCACCCTCTGTGGTGCGGATTTACAAACATTCACCACCCTCAGAGTGGAGACATTTCCCCTCATCTCAGTCCCGGACAGTCCATCCCTGTTTCAGAGACTGGGATCCCTGGTTCAACCGGTAATGATGTTGTGCATTTCAATGTGTTCACCTTTCAGTCCTCGCTTCTCTAAATGAAAGGGTTATCACATTTGATCGTTCTTCATATGATGACCCCACCACTCCAGGGATTAGTCTGGTGCAGCTTCATTGCACGCTTTATAACAAATACTCTCTAACCTCTCTGTTCATCCTCTGTGGAATTAATTTCCATCTTCTGCAGCACCGTGTTGGTCCAACCACTTACTTCCCACCCTTGTCACTATTTCCACCATCCCACCTCCCCCCTCACCTGGATCCATCTCTCACTCCCCGGCTCTTGCCTCATCCCCACCCCTCTCCTCTTTTCTCTGACTATTTCCCGTCTACTCTCAGTCCAGAGGGAGGGTCTCGGCCCGAAATGTTGACGGTCCATTTCCCTCCACAGATGCTGCCCGACCCACTAAGTTCCTCAGGCAGCGTCTTTGTATCCTGGTAAACTGACAGCCTGACAATGTGGACCATGGATACCCCTTCCTCTAAAAGTCATCGAATCACTCAGACGGCTAATCGCTGACAGGAATTATATTTGTTGGTCATTACATTCCAGCTGGATGGAGTTGATGGGGAGTTCGGCGTGTCCCCGTGAAACAGCCGAACGGCCGAGCTCTCTGCACTGTCCCTCCGGCTCCGGCCAGTGGTGGCGCTGTGGGGACCACCGGCCAGTGTCTTGAGCAGAGGGAGACGCGCAGGCGCGCTGCCGACACTAAGCCTCGCAACTCCGAGCGGCGGTGAGCCGGGGCCGATGTCGGGTTTGTGTAAATCGGGGGCCGGTAGCAGTGAGAAAGGGCCTGGCCCAAGCTCTGTCGGGTGGCTGTGGGCTCCAGGCACTCCTCAGCCCCGGTTTTAACTTTGCGACCGAGCCCGGGCTGTGGGATCAATTCCTTGTGGTTCTCCAAGGGGTGAAGGGGATCTGTCCGTGTGTGTGGGTAGAGGTTATCAGTGGAGCGTGGGAGTGGGGTTGTAAGCGTGTTGGGTTCTGTTGCGAGAAAGTGGGATGATTGGACATTCCGTGATAGAGGGAGGAGGGTACCAAGACAAACTAAGTTGTAAACGAGGGATGATCTGGTGAACTGGATCAGACAGCTTAGCTCGCGTGTCCTTTCAGGAAACAACTCTCTCTTCATATTAATGACTGTCTAAGCTTGCTGTTCACAAGATTATGAGTTACAAGATTGTGTGTTACAGAGCCCCAGAGTCCAGGACAGCTGTCTCCGTCATGGGCTGCGAGTGCAGATTGGGAAGGGGGAGGGTGTGTCAGTGACACGGGTTTCTACATCCTCCTGTGAGGTATAAATGTCCTTACAGTGAATTCTGATATGCTGGCATATCGGGAGTCTGAAAGGGAAAGGGAATCAGTAAGGGGCTCAGGACAGAGTTTTAACAGAAGAACATGTTCAGGGGTAAAGGGGTACAGGAGCTGTCTAATAGATCGTTTTATTTATTTATTTTTTGTTTGTGTGAACTCACAGAAGGTGACTGAGGAAGAATCTTGTTGACGGAGGATACCCAGAGGCGAGCAGGTCAGGCACAGAATCAAGAATTGAATTGAATTGACTTTATTTCATACATTCATGAGGAGTATGTCTCCATCTAAATGTGCAAAGTGCAATCATAGTAATTTATAAGAGTTTATAATAATTAAAACAGACAATGTAATATAGAGTACATTCAAGTCAGCGTCAGTTCATCAGTCTGATGGCCTGGTGAAAGAAGCTGTCCCAGAGCCTGTTGGTCCTGGCTTTTATGCTTTTATGGTGGTAGCAGCTGGAATAGAGTGACAGAGATGTTATTTCCTTTGTCACGGGTATAGACAGTCGTCTCAAGTGAGGAGCTTGTGTGGAGATGCAGCTTCCCTGGAGGTGGAGGAAAGAGGACACACCAACAGGTGGAACCAGCTGTGGGAAGACATGGTTTGTCAGGTCTGACGATGAGCTGAATGTACCATAACCTTCAGACTGAATCAGAAAACCATTCCGAGGGTATTTGAAATGTCAGAAGCAGGGGAGATGTGATCACATATGCAGAGAGCAGGGTTTGTGTCTACAGAACCTCAGTGAGATGGATCAAGTGCAGGGTTGAAAGCACAGTGTTTGATGCGGGATTTAATCACTGATTGTGACACTGTGAGAGGGTTAGTTTTGCTGTAAGGCAGCAACATTAATGGAAGACACAGGAACTTCATCAATTGCCAGTTATTCAGCAAAAGTGACCAATCTCAATGCTACCTTGACAGAAACAGATACTTCCAATGGTGACAAAGGGGTTCAGTATGGATTATTTTAGGTTGGAGAGGGGTGTGGAGTTTTGCAATCAATGCCTTGCGGTGCCACCATCGTTAATTGAGCATGTCCGGAGTGGTGGATCAAACAGCACGGAAACAGGCCTTTGGTCGGCCATACCTGTTCTGACCATCCACTCACTGTCTACACTGGTCCCATTTATCAGCACTTGGTTCACAGCCGACTGTATCTCGGCAGTTTCAATGCTCATCCTCTTCGTAAATGTTGTGAAGGGACCTGCCTCCACCACCACCTCGGGCAGTGAGTTCCAGATTTCAGCTACCCTCTGAGTGAGAAATCTCCTCCTCAGATCCCTCTGAACCACTTCATCCTCTGCTTAAATCCATGCCCTCTGATCGGTGACATCTCTGTCCCAGGATCGTGGCCGATATGGGCATCAGTGAGTTCTTTCATACGGTTCAGCATGGTAAGTTGCTGTCGAAAGTTAGATCACACGGGGTCCAGGGAGAGCTGGTTAACTGGATGCACAGTTGTCTTGATGGTAGGAAGCAGAGAGTGATGGTGGGAGGCTGTTTATTGGACTCGAGGCCCGAGCCCAATGAGGTTCCTCAGGGTTACACCCCATTGCTCTCATTATTCATTGATATTTAATTATATTTGGATTTGCATAGTTGGTTGAATTCTGTGCTCTACTTGATCTTTCATCGATCATGTTACTATTCTAAAGATTTGCTAAGTATTCTTGTAGGAAAAGATATCTCATGGTTTTATGTGGTATCTGACTATATAAAAGTTATGTACTCTGATAATAAAATTTACTTTGAACATCAACCATTGCTACTTGTCATCTGGATCAGTAATCTGGTTAAGAATATACAGGATATGGAGAGTAGGTTTGCAGCAAGTTAAAACGATTAATTTTTCTCAAAAAATATTAAGTATAAACACTCCGCTCTGTTTCCCTCTCCACATTCAACCACCCCTCCCTTTACTGTCTTCCCTCTCTGCCCCGTCCACTCTCTCATCCTGACATTTCACATAAGTTCCGTGTGAAAGTGAATTATTTTCAGGGAATCTGAAGGGGAATTCTTCACTTTGGTGAAGAGGTTGGTGAGAGTGTGGAATGAGCTGCCAGTGGAAGTGGAGGATGTGGGTTTGATTTAGACACTAAAGAGGGATTTGGGTGAGGACGTGGGTGGGAGGTGTATGGAGGCTCTGATGCAGGTAGCTGGAAATGGGCAGTAACAACAAAAACAGGTCAGCATTGACTAGAAGGGCTGATAGGCCTGTTTCATTGCTGCTTGGCTCTGTGATTCTAATAATATTGTGGTTTGTAATTTCCACAGTTAGTACATTGCTACTAATGTCCGAACCCAGAAATTTGCCCAAACAAGAATTGAAAGACTCTTGGCTGGCTAAAAAAAGTGTCTGCAAGCTGTGATACTTGCCAAAGGGGGTGCTACTGAAAATGTAGGGCGCCCAAACATTTGCTTCTGGCCCTTTTCCTTTTTTTGTTATTTTGAAACTGTAATAGATTGAAATAAAAATGTAATCTTGCTTAAATATTAAAGAAATGTGTCATCTCTAACTTTATGCCTTTTGGAAATCAGGTTGTCTTTTACTCGCTGATCTATTCACATTAGCAGAACTTTTGACAGGGGGTCAAAAGCAAGGAAAATCATTGGGAAAATCAGATCGCTACTGGAAGAGTGGATTGGGAAAATCAGTTCTGCACTGGATCTCAAGAGAGAGAATTTCTAGAATGTCTATGAGATGGCTTTTTAGAACAGCTTGTTGTTGAGCCCACTAGGGGATCGGCTGTACTGGATTGGGTATTGTGTGATGAAACAGAGGTAATTAGAGAGATGGAAGTGAAGGAACCCTTAGTGATGACAACATGATTGAGTACACTGTGAAATTTGAGAAAGAGAAGCCAAAATCAGATGTGTCAGTATTTCAGTGGAGTAAAGGAAATTACAGTAGCATGAGAGAGGAACTGGCCAAGGTTGACTGGAAAGGGACACTAGCAGGGAGGACGGCAGAGCAGCAGTGGCTGGAGTTTATGCGAGAAGTGAGGAAAGTGCAAGACAGATATATTCCAAAGAAAACTAAGTTTTCGAATGGATAAAGTATGTAACCGTGGCTGACAAGAGAAGTCAAAGCCAAAGTAAAAGCAAAGCAGAGGGCATACAAGGAAGCAAAACTTAGTGTGAAGACAGAGGATTGGGAAGTTTTTTTTAAAAACTTACGAAAGAAAAGTAAGGTCATTAATAGAGAAAAGAAGAACTATGAAAGAAAGATAGCAAATAATATCAAAAAGGATACTAAAATCTTTTTCAAGTATATAAGGAGTAAAAAAACAGGTGAGGTAGATATAGGACTGAAAGAAAATGATGTTGGAGAAATTGTAAATGGAGATAAGGATATGGCGGAGGAACTGAACTGACTCCATGTGTGTATATGCAATTATGATAAGAAATACAGACCATAAAACTTAAATGACAAGCTGGCTCAGAAAAATAAATCATCACTCTGGATGAAAACATTAACCAGTGAAATGTGTATGACCCTCCATGGGAGACATCCCAATGATCTGAGCAGACGAGATGGTGACAAGGAAGCATCGAGCACCTGACTGAGAGTTGGAGACTTCTTCCCAGAAACAGAGGAGTTCCTTGCGGAAATACAGGACGAGGTGGGTAACAAAAGTAAAACAAATCGAAACTTCATGAAATACAAACAAACGAAGCAGTAAGTGCAGAAAAGGCCAAGAGAAACCAGACACAGTCCAACACATTCTAGGATCCTGCAGCAGTTTAACTCAATCTGATTACTTACGCAGGTACAATCAAGTGGCAAATATCTTTCACCAAAATCTTGCTTTAAAATACAAACTCATGAATGCCCTCCATCACCTCATGAAAACACCATAATTCAAGCCTGATCCAGTTTTAGAGCCAAAATCTTGCAAATTATATGATCATCAATACATTATTTCAGATAGGTCAATCCATCTGGTTATAATATTACAGGATAAACAAGCAGGAACAACTCCCCCAATAGATAAAACCATTCCTAACACACATGTTCCTCAGCCAGTGGAACACCTCACCACAGGTAGTGTTTGTGTCATCAGTCAGATAACCTAATTATTTTCTCTGTCAATCTGCTTCCAAATGTCATTCGTTGACATGCCCTGTTGCTGAATCCCCTCTCCTCATCATACGTTCTCACCCCGAACATCGTCCAGGGCCCCAAATTCTGCTCTGTGCAGACCTCCCTCTGGTTTCTGACCCAGCTTCATTGAAAATCCAATTGATGACTTCCCACTCTGCTTTCAGTCTTTAGAGGACAGTGGTGTTCGCTAACAACATTTTAGAAGTGGGGAAAGTGACCCATAATGTGGACATGAGTCGTGATTAAGGAGGTTAACTCCCGATGTCATTCTTCCTCAGCCCAGAGATTAGAGGGGCAAAGAACATCTCAGACAGAACTGCAGTCAGCTCGACTTCTTCAGTCTGCAAGAAATTCAAGGGAAACATATTCACCCACAGAGTGATGACTATTTGGACCTCATCCCAGGGAGAGTGAGAGGTGAACAACAGGGGAGGATTTGAAAGATCTGTTGTGGAACAGAATCACTGGCAGGGTTTAGCCAGCCTGAGTTGACTCTCTACTGTACACTAGGTGTGTTATAAATTCACTAAGTAACAGAGACAGTGCTTAAGATAGAACTGATTCATTTGTCACAGATCTAGTCCCATTAAAGGTGAATATGCAGCAGAAGAAACTCCTCCCAGGCCCAGTGACCAGGGTGCAGAACTGGGTGTGGTGAGCAGCAGCAATAATTGCAGAGTTCAACACTTACAATCACTCTCAAAATAGCATTCAGCAATGGTGATGGACAAATATCCAGCATGAAGCTTATTGAAACTTTCTCCCCTGTGTGAATCCGGTAGTGTGTTGTAAGTGTAACACACTGTAAGGTTTCACTGCTAATGTAATGACCTCTCTGTAATGTTTCACTGCTGAGGTAGTGGTTTCTCTGCAGCAGCAATGTTTAGGATACAACTAGAGATAACAGGGTTTTGTAGTGCTGGGCTATCCAATGACAGAAATGTTCTTTCTTGTGAGTCTGAATGAGAGAATTTCATGGGCTTTTGTTGTGGAGAGATGAGAAGCCACAAATGGGGAGAGTGGGCCCTTTTTTTTACTTTACTAACCCTTTAGTCAAAGTAAGAATTATGAATCACATCTTGTGTACTGTTTGTTATTTTGGGGTATTGATATGTAACAGGGGACGCGGCGCAGCATCCACACATATTTGGCCGAGCAAGGGGGCTATCACCCCCTATATTAAGCTGCTAGCCGGAGTGAGAGTTACATAAGGTTAGATGACTGAGTGAATACATTCCCACATTAACAGGAGGTTAACGGCCTCTCTCCAGTGTGAACTGACTGGTGTGTCAGTAGGCGAGATGACCGAGTGAATCCCTTCCCACAGTCTGAGCAGGTGAATGGCCTCTCACCTGTGTGAATTCGCTCATGTACCTTCAATTGAGATGATTGAGTGAATCCCTTCCCACAGAATATGCAGGTGAACGGCCTCTCCCCAGTGTGAACTGACTGGTGTGCTTGTAGGCCAGCTAACTGTGTGAATCCCTTCCCACAGTCTGAGCAGGTGAATGGCCTCTCCCCAGTGTGTACTCGCTGATGTACCTTCAATTGAGATGACCGAGTGAATCCCTTCCCACAGTCTGAGCAGTTGAATGGCCTCTCCCCAGTGTGAACTAAATGGTGTGCTTGTAGAGTAGCTAACTGAATGAATCCCTTCCCACAGTCTGAGCAAGTGAACGGCCTCTCCCCAGTGTGAACTCGCTGATGTACTTTCAGTTGAGATGACGAAGTGAATCCCTTCCCACAGTCCAAGCAGGTGAATGGCCTCTCCCCAATGTGAACTCACTGATGTACCTTCAGTTGAGATGACCGAGTGAATCCCTTCCCACAGTCTGAGCAGGTGAATGGCCACTCTCCAGTGTGAACTGACTGGTGTGTCAGTAGGCAAGATGATAGAGTGAATCCCTTCCCACAGACTGAGCAGGTGAATGGCCTCTCACCAGTGTGAACTGAATGGTGTGCTTGCAGGCTAGATAACTGTGTGAATCCCTTACCACAGTCTGAGCAGTTGAACGGCCTCTCGCCAGTGTGAACTGACTGGTGTGCTTGCAGGCCAGATAACTGTGTGAATCCCTTCCCACAGTCTGAGCAGGTGAACGGCCTCTCCCCAGTGTGAACACGCTGATGTACCTTCAGTTGAGATGACAAAGTGAATCCCTTCCCACAGTTTGAGCAGGTGAATGGCCTTTCTCCAGAGTGAACTGACAGATGTACCTTCAGTTGAGATGACCGAATGAACCCCTTCCCACATTCTAAGCAGTTGAACGGCCACTCTCCAGTGTGAACTGACTGGTGTGCTTGTAGGTTAGCTAACTGTGTGAATCCCTTCCCACAGTCTGAGCAGGTGAATGGCCTCTCCCCAGTGTGAACTCGCTGATGTACTTTCAGTTTAGATGATGAATTGAATCCCTTCCCACAGTCTGAGCAAGAGAACGGCCTCTCCCCAGTGTGAACTGACTGGTGTGCTTGTAGGTTAGCTAACTGTGTGAATCCCTTTCCACAGTCTGAGCAGTTGAACGGCCTCTCCCCAGTGTGAACTCGCTGATGTACCTTCAGTTGAGATGACGAAGTGAATCCCTTCCCACAGTCTGAGCAGGTGAACGGCCTCTCCCCAGTGTGAACAGACTGGTGTGCTTGTAGGCCAGCTAATTGTGTGAATCCCTTCCCACAGTCTGAGCAGGTGAATGGCCTCTCTCCAGTGTGAATTCGCTGATGTATCTTCAGTTGGGATGAGTAGGTGAATCCCTTCCCACATTCCGAGCAGGTGAACGGCCTCCCCTCAGTGTGAACTCGCTGGTGAGCCATGAAGTCAGATGACCGAGTGAATCCTTCCCCACAAATTCAGCAGATGACCAGCCTCTGCCCAGTGTGAACTGACTGGTGTGTCCACAGGTGGGAAGACGACTGAATCCCTTCTCACTCACAGAACAGGTGAATGGCCTTGTCCAGTGTGAATTTGCTGATGTACATTCAGTTGAGAAGACCCACTGAATCCATTCTCACAGTCTGAGCAAATGAACGGCCTCTCCCCGTGTAAAATTTCCGCTTTGCCAGTCGGTCAGATGACCAAGTGAATCCCTCCCCACAGCCTGAGCAGGAAGGATGATCGAGTGAATCCCTTGCTCCACTTCTTAAATATCTGGACAGAGACAGCAAAATTGGCATGTTGTGTTCGAAATTCCCGTAGATAAATTCCTTGTTTTTAGCCTGTAAAAAGATTTACAAAATCCATCAATGTGTGTGGGGCAACTTTTCATATGAGTTCACTTGAGTTGTCACGGTGTGATCTGGCAACACACTCTTACAGTGAAGTTCAACCCAAGTTGGAGAGAGAAATCATCTTCTAACTGGGCACAGTGCTGGTACCTGGAATGACCATCGAACTCTCTGATGCTCTTCCTGTCTCTTTAAGAATGGGGCATCTCTCCCATCTCCAATCTGTGACCTGGCTCAGTTTGACTCTCGCCATTGGTATTGCTCCCTCTTCCCACTGAGCAGCACGGGCTCCTGGCCCCACTGTAACTGAAATACTCTCACACAAATAGCCTGCAGTGCATTCCACGCACCCACCACTCTCTGGGTAAAAATCTTACCCCTGACATCCTCTCGGTATCTATTTCTAAGCACCATAAAACTATGCCCCTTCGTGTTAGCCATTTCAGCCCTGGGAATAAACCTCTGCCTATCCACATGATCAATGCCCCTCATCATCCTATACACGTAAAAAAAGGCTCTAAACATAAACAAGGACATTGTACATAGCTTTGGGAAATTGTCAGAAGTATACAAGATTATGAGGGTGTAGATAGGGTAAATGCAAGCAGCTTTTTCCACTGAGGTTGGGTGGGATGGCAACCAGAGGTCATGGGTAAGTGGGGAAGGTGAAAACTTAATGGGAACATATGGAAAAGCTCTTTACTGAAATGGTCGTGAGAGTGTGCAATGACATGTCAGCACAAGTGGTGAATACGAGCTCGGTTTCGCCATTTCAAAGAGGTTTTGATGGAAGCCTGGATGGTAGGTGTATGGAGGGCGATGGTCTCAGTGCAGTTAGTTGCAATAGACTGCTTAAATGTTTTTTTGGCATTGACTAGATGGGCCAAATGGCCTGTTTCTATTTTGAACGTCTCCATTATTCTATGACAGAGAAGCTGGACAAACTTGTTTGGAAGGGAAAAGGTTGGAGTGACAACGGAGCAGCAATGGCTGGAATTTCTGGGAGCAATTCAGGAGCTGAGTGATCGACATATCCCAAGGAAGTGAAAACATTGGAAACCAGGAGTACATAACCATAGTTGAATTGAGAAGCTAAAGCCAACATAAAAGCCAAAGAGAGGGAAACAAAAGAGCAAAAGCTATTGGGAAGCGAGAAACCAACAGAAGACAATGAAAATGTTCAGATGAGCTCAGGGCATGGATGATGATTAATGAGTCTTGGTAGCACCCAAAAGTCTGAGGCATTTAAAGGAACGAAATATCCGGGGCTTCAATATAGCCAGAAAGCCAAGATTCCCTGCACCAGTTACGTTTCAACTGTTACATTGTTAGGCACATAAAGTCTCTACACCCTCAAAATTTCACTTCTGAAGGCCTCCCACTTACAAAGTACTCCTTTGTCAGAAAACAGCATGTCCCAATCCACACTTGTCAGATCCTTTCTGATACCATCAAAATTGACCTCTCTCCAATTTAGAATCTCAACCCATGGTCCAGACCTCTCTTTTTTCATCTTTATTTTGAATTTCATGGCATTATGAACACTAATTTCTGTCACCAGCCCTGGTCATTGCCTAACAGCTTATTGCACACTTCTACATCGGGAATTTTACGTACCAATTAAGGGCACATTTGACAAACTTTACCCCATCTAGTCCTTTTACAGTATGGGAGTCCCAGTCAATATATGGAAAGTTAAAATCGCTTACAATCTCAACCTTTGTTTCTTGGCATGGTCTGTGACCGCTCTGCAAATTTGTTCCTCTAAATCCCTCAGACTGTTGGGTGCAACCAAGCCCCTATAATGGCCACAATATCATAATTCCCTGTCCTGAGCTCATCTGGCTTTCCTACAATGCTTCTTGCATTGTGCTATACACAGCTCAGCACATTCATCGCACCATGCTCAACCATTTGATTGCTGACTCTGTCTGAGGTCTGAACAATATCTGACTGGTGTCAAGAAAACAAACTCTCCCTCATTATCACAAAAACAAAGGAGCTGATTGTGGAGGACAGGAGGAGTGGAGACACAGATAAGGGCATCACCCTGGGACCAGTGACCAAACGACAGCTTCCCCAGTTTCCGAATCCCCAGTAGTGGGCACTTAATCTGGACTCCACCGCGTTTGAACCCCTTCCGTCAGCGGCCGACCCTCATGTGATTCTGTGCTATGACACTAGGGGGTGCTCATTGAGGAAAGCCAATATTATGCACCCCTCGAGCGAGAGAAGTTCCCAGTCATGGTGATTGGACAGGATTAAGGAAAAGAGGGCAGCACATTACTGGCCGAAGTTCCGGATTTCCTTTGGTGGCAGACAGGACTGGTGGCTCCCCGTACCATCGTTAGGGTTTGCCCTGGGTTCAAGTCAAAGAGCCCAGAGTTCCTTGCCTTCACCCTGAGGAAACAAGCCTCCAGCAGCAAGGGAGACTGGCAAGACTTGGCCGTGGGCCAACTCCGATACTGGAAGGACATTGAGGTGAAGACGGGACATCTGGTAAGACTCTCTTTTAAAATTGACTGAACCCAAGACATTGCACACAATCTCTGCTCAATTTCAGGCAATGAATTTGACTGCACCAACTGCCCCCTGTCTGGATCACCGTGAAAGAAGGACAGACTCTCCCATCCCTTCCTCAAAACCCCCTCTAGCCTGAGGTAACGTTCCTTGAGGATGGAAGCTCTTTTGTGGATCCAGCAGGAAAACGATATTCTGACTATACAATAGTGACGGACAGTGAAGTAATTGAGAAGGCCTCTTTTGAAGCAGCTGTCTCTGCCCAGAAGGCTGAACTGTTTGCTCTGACTCGTGCCTGTATCCCAGCAACAGACTAAAGTGGGAACGTTTACACAGACTCCCGTTATGCATTTGGAATTGTACATGACTACGGGGCTCTCTGGGAACATGGGGATTCCTGTCTTCCTCTGGCCACCCCATTAGTAATGTCACCTTTGTAAACAACTTACTCACCGCTCTACAGCTACCTCAAGCTTTGGCTGTTATTTAATGAGCGGCCCACACCCACATGTTGACTGAGTCACTAAATGCAA
The DNA here is from genome assembly GCF_030144855.1 of Hypanus sabinus. NCBI lineage: Eukaryota > Metazoa > Chordata > Chondrichthyes > Myliobatiformes > Dasyatidae > Hypanus > Hypanus sabinus. Next base: position 94,605 of record NW_026779346.1, on the reverse strand, counting down.
TGCTTTAGCGGATGAGACAGCGAAAAGTGTGGCACAATCCTAGTAGTTGTAGTCTCCTCGGGTTCCCATCAGGCAACCCTCTGTGTCATAAGCAGAACAGGTTTGCCAGACATGTGGGAGGTACATACTTTTCATGGGGACATCTCTGAGCAGCAGCGCAAATTGTGGTCCCAGATGGGGTGCTAGAAAGAACCCAACCTAGCTATTTGGATTACTCCAGCGGGACAGGTTTGTGTTCCTACACAGTTTTTACCAATATTGGTCGATCATATACATGATTTGACACACCCGGGAAAGGGGGGAATGGTTGGTAACCTGTACCCTGCACACTGGGTACGAGTCCCTTGCCAGGTGTCTACAAGTTGATTTTATTGAATTGCCTAGAGTACATTGCTATAGATACTGCTTAGATATTATAGATGTGTTTAGTAGATGCATTGAAGCTATTCCAACTACCAATAATACTACTATGTCTGTTGTGAAGTTATTATTATGGGAAATAATTCCCAAGTATGGCCTGCCAGAGATGCTGAGCTCTCACAATGGCCCACACTTTGTGGTGAAAGTATATGAAGGGGTACCAAACGAACTAGATATCAAGCAACAATTCCACGGTGTACACCACCCACGGGCCGCTGGCAGAGTGGAAAGAGCCAATGGCACTCTGAAGAGTAAACTGGCCAGACTAACAGCGGAGACTGGACTCACTTGGTTGAAGGTCCTACCATTAGCCTGATTCCACATGAGGGTTACTCCACAGGGGAAAACAGGGTTGATCACCAGCTTAAATCATTTCCAGATGGCCCATGAAGACACCCTGGGAACTAAGGCCTTGTGTACCATTGCTCCCAGAAAGTCTACCAGCAAAATTGGATATGCATATCTGAAGGGAAGAGATTGGGAAATATGTATGCCAACTAACCAAAATTTTCCAAGAATTACATTCACAGGTATGACAGGCTTACAAGGAAGAGAACTACCCCACAGAGAGGAGTGACTATCCCACCATAGAACCTGGGAATTTTGTCCTAATCAAGAACTGTGATTGAGGAAAACTCTGACCTCAGTGGACAGGACCATATCAGGTGCTACTGACCACTCCCACGGCTGTGAAACCGAAGGGGCAATCTCGATGGACACATTGAACAGACTGAAAATGTGTTACAGAAGGAACTGAGTAGAAGGGCTCTCTCAGACTGAAGGAAAATGTATTCGTTGATAGTGGTCTTTGTGTTTTGCCTTATTGCTCAAACGATATCCGTGGGCCCCCATGTTAACACCTTTCTGTCTCTCTGTCACACCTATGCCATACAGGCAGAACTAGGGGCCTGCTGCGTTTGTGCTGCAATTTCACAGCATGGTAAAACTATGGTTCCAATGTCAGTAATTCCGCTCAACCAGAGTGAGGAACTCTAAGCCTGGGATTTCTCAAATAACACCCGGGGAAGTGAAGTGAGGAACTGCGGTCCAGTCAGAGATGACAGTGGCTGTCAGTGTTTTGAGGGATGGTATCTCAAGTTCCCATCAAATGGAATTTCCTACACTGGGAAACATGAATCCTGGTCTTAGTTGCAGGTGCCCAGCAGCAGAGAGGAATAACAGATTGAGTGCTTTTGGATGATCGCTTTTCTCGCCTATGGAGTAGCCAGGAATTCACGAGAGACAATCAATTTACCTACAGCACTTGAGGAGCTGGCCACAACACTGCAGGGGCCCTGACAGAAACACAGTCCCAAGTAACAGAAATATCTACTGAAATGATTGCAATCTGGCAAACAGTCCTACAAAATTGTAGACTTTATCCCAGCTGAGAAAGGGGGCACCTGTGCTATTATTGATACAGAATGCTGCACCTATATCCCTGATGAATCTACTAACATTACATCCCTCTCCAAGCACACTGCCAAGGTGATTGATAGCTACTAGATAGAAAGCAGGGCATGATTTACATCGGTTCACTGAAGGATCGAAGTGGTGGTCTTTGAAGGTATGTTCAGTAATACATGTAACAGGATATTGCATTATGACCTAATAGTTGTCCATATCATTGTTATAAATACTGTTGTACACTGTTTTTTTTTCCCACTGATAAGTCAATGTTGTACTCATTTGCTTTCCCTGCAAAAAATTACTGCTTTGTTGATCATGTAATGATCAAAAGGAGGGAAAGATAAAATGCATAAAAGGGTTAACACTTTGTTAAAAAATAGCAGCCTGTTTTTCTGAAAGAAACTGCTGATAATCAACAGATGTGCTAAGCCATGCTGAGCCATATTTCTTCTTGAGGGTAGCTAGCTAGGGTTTCAGGATGCTTATCTCCTTGCACATTCACATCTAGAGATAGGACAGCTTCAGTCTGTTCTGTGTGTGTAAGCCATTATGACTGTTTTGTAATCTGTCTTTAGGGGCTCCAGCTTGTCATGTAGTAAATAACTTTGGCTCCAACATGTCTTGTGTGGAGGGTATCTGGACGGATATATCAGTGGTGTAAGGGGAATTGTTAGTCAGTTAGTGGATTGGGCGGGAACAGTCATCAACTGTTCCTGTTTGAGCGACTAACTGAGTAAGCCCGATGCTTGGAATAAAGAGTTTGTACTTATACAGTCTCTCAGTGACTTTATCCAGATTCGACTTCCACATAATGGGAGTGGTTTCAAAGGGTTGCTGGATGCACATTACCAGACCTGGAGTGATTGCAACTGGGTCTGACGGAGGCATAACTGGTGCTTCTGGACATGTTCAGCCTCACTCCAGCTATTTGCTACCTTCCACTGTACAGGTATGAAATGTCTAAAGAACAGGAAGTAAGACTCACCAAAATTTCTCCTGACTGAATCACTGGAATGTCCGAGTCAGTTGGGTTCTCTCTGATTGATGCTCTCAGTCCTCGGGTTGGTTCACTTGTTGCTGCTCCCTCGTCATCAGTCGTGGTTTTCCTCCAGTTGGGGTTTTTCTTCCAATAAATCTCTCACTGCAGGTCTAACTTTAAATTGAAAGATAATGAAGCATATTAACAACAAAAAAGAGAACCAAAAATTTCAGATTCATGTTATTAAGAACAAAACTCACTGAAATTTAAATATTGAAGGCAAATATACAGTAATGATCTCAGTGAGCAATCTTTTATTGTCCCACACACGTCACAAAACGATATGGAATCAGAAGGAGCCATCATTCAGTCATGGTCAGGCAGAAGGAACAGATTCAGATGATTCAATCCTTCTGATCTGCCCCATCATTCAACTATGGTTGATTTTTATTTCAACACCATATTCTTGCCTTCCTCCTGTAACCCTGTAGCTACTTAACAATCTTTAATGTATTAATCTCCCTCATAAATATACCCAAACGGTAGCCTCTACCAAACTCTGCGGCAACAAATTCCACACTTCAGACACCTTTTGGCCAAAAGATTTTTCTCAGCTGAATTTTAACAGGAGGCATTTTTATTCTGAGACGGTGCTGTCAGATTACAGACTCTCCGTCTAATGGAAACATCCTCTCCATGTACACTGTATCCAGGCTTTTTAGCATTCGGAATGTTTACTTAATCATACATCGCCCTCACAACCCCCCACCGTCCCTCTGAACTCCATCGAGCACAGGTCCGGAGACATCAAATGCTCCTCATACATGAAGCCGATCGTTCCTGATATTATTCATGTCAACCTTGTTATCAACACACCACGTGATCCTCCGTCACAAAGCGGAGGGCGGGGCGGATCTGCGGCACGCAGCCTCACGTGACCTGTTGGTTGGTCTCCCATTTCAATTCTGCGGAAATAGACAGCCTGGGCTCCTGGTTTGAATCGTTCAAAGCAGATTAAGTGAAGTCGACATATTTTTGACGAGCCCAGATAACTGGAAAATAAATGAGTAACTGGCCGCCAGTTCGGGGCTCACGGCCAACATCGGACCTCCCTGCTCGGGATCGGTCTCAATACTCACCAATAGGAAAGTTATATCTTCAGCCCGGACACAGTAATCCAGATCCCCGGCTCCGCGATATACGAGATGAGAAGCCTTTCTGGATCCGGCAGACTTCAGCACCGAGCGTTAAGGAAAACACCCGGAGACAGTGAGCATGCGCGGTGTGGTACGTCATCAGGAGGGCGGGGCCTCAGAAACGGCTGCGCGATGTTGCCCTCCTGCGGTTTAATGGGGTGGGGGGGGGGGGGGGAGAGAACTGCATCACGTGACCGGTTTTGGTCTCCCACCCCAGACAGAGATCCTGTTACCCACTACTCTGTGGAAAGAAGCAAACTTGCCGCTCACATCTACTCTCACCTTAAATGTGTTAGACATTTCAACCCCCAGGAAAAATATATCGTCTGTCCACTCTATCTATTCCTCTCGTAATCTTATAAACGTCCATCCAGTCTCACCCCAGCCTGCGCCGCTCTGGAGAAAACAACACAAGTTTGTCCAACCAGGTCGGGCAGCATCCGTCGAAACGAGCAGTCAACGTATCGGGCCGAGACCCTTCGTCTCTCCTGAGTTCGTCCAGCGTGGATGTACGTGTTGATTTGACCACAGCATCAGCAGTGTACTTTGTGTTCGTCCAACCTCTCGTTATAGCTCTCGCTCTCTCATCCAGGCAAGATCCTGCTAAACCTCTTCCCCGCCCTCTCCAAAGCCCCGACATCCTTCCGAGAATGGGGGCGACCAGAACTGTATGAAACACTCCAGATGTGGTCTAACTAATTTTATAAAACTGTGTTACGAACTGTAACGTTTTAGAAACGAACCAGCAGCAATAGAGTTCACACTGGAGTCTGTTTTTGATGTTAAAAGCACTCTCTTTATTGGTCTCTACTTATAACATAGTAAGTTAACGAAAGTTAACAGTGTTAATTGGATATATGTGTAAATATAATTCCCCAGACTATCGAGCCTGAGGAAACAAAGCTTAGAGTCTTGAAATGGTAAAGAAGGAAAGTTCAGAAATCCACGGAATAAATGATGGGAGAGAGATATTTGTGATCCAGAGTGAAATGTAGAGAAAAGGCGGTTACTTCAAAATAACCGTCGACGAAGTTCTTATCCGTTGAATCCGTCCACATACGAGTTATCAGCGAAAGTGACCTGTCACAGGAATACCGTCTTCCAGGGGTTACCACACAACATACCCAGGCAAGGGTTAACACAAGATATTCCAAACTCCACTCCTATGGATTATACGAAGTGACAGCCACACACATTCGTTGTGGTTCTCTCTCTCTCTCTCTCTCTCTCTCTCTCTCTCTCTCTCTCTCTCTCTCTCTCTCTCTCTCTCTCTCTCTCTCTCTCTCTCTCTCTCTCTCCCGACTGCCTGTCTGCAGATCGCTCTCTCTCTCTCTCTTATGGTTCAGTTCACAGTCAGCGCTGTCAGCCTGTGACTGACGTCATAGTCCCGCCTCCTCACGCCGGCGCTCTTAAAGAAACAGTCACAGTACGACCGCAGGCTCGTAACAGCCGCAACACAACTTCCCGACTTTTGAACTCAATGTTTCAACTAATAAAGACAACCACGCCATTTGCCTTCTTAACCACCCGATCAATCTGCGCAGTCTCTTTCAGGGAGCGATGAACTTGGAATCTAAGATCCCTCTGATCATCGACACTGTTCAGGGATTTGCATTCAACAGTGTACTGTCTCATACATTCGACCTACCGAGCTGCCAAGATGATCATCACGAATCAAATCTCACTGAGATTTCTCAGGTCCTGTTGAATTTATTGCCAAGTGCACAAGTACGGGAAGGTACAGGTACAGAGAAACACTGACTTGTGGCAGCATCACAGGCAAGTACATTCACATAACACACAGAACACAACTTATACGATGCTCTGTCAGTAACAATCTCTAAATATGTTTTATATTATTAACAATATATAAAATACATTGTGTCATGACATTTTGTGTCAATAACAGTCTTGGAAATGTTGAATTTGGTCCCTGTCTCCATTCCTCCTATAATCCACAACCAGCTCCTGTGTTTTTGTCACAATGAGGGAGAGGTTGTTTTCTTGACACCACTGTGTCGGGGTGATGACTTCTTCTCTGTAGGCTGCCTCGTTATTTGGGATTCGGCCGATCAATGCAGTGTAGTCAACAAATTTAATTAGCAGATTGGAACTGTGGGTGGCGACACGTCATGGGAATACAGAGAGTAAAGTAGGGGGCAAAGAGACACCCCTGTGGGGTAAGTGTGCTGAGGGTCAGAGAGACAGAGGTGAGGGAGCCCACTCTTACCACCTGCCGGCGATCTGACAGGAAGTCCAGGATCCAGCTACACAAGGCAGGGTGAAGGCCGAGGTCTCTGAGCTTCTTGTCGATACTTCACGCCTTCGTATGGCTACTGCTCTGCCCATGACTGCAGCGAACTTCAGAGAACATCAGAGAAACAAGCCTCCACTCCAAGGACTTCCTACATTCCCCTCCCTCGGAAAAGCAGGCCATGTACTCAAATAACCTCATTACCTGGACATTTTTGCTGCAAACCCGCTCTCCCATCGGGGAAGAGATACAAAAGCCTTAAAGCGCGACACGCCCGGCTCAAGGACGGTTTCCTGTCTACAGTTACAAGCTAAATGAATGATAAAATGGACTCGACCTCACGATGTAACTCGACGTGACTCTGCACCATATGTCTAGTGATTGTTTTGCCAGTTTCATTTTTCATTTTTAGAATATTTTTTACTGATGCATAATCTTCTACAACTATATAATGATGCAAAACGTCAATAGATTAGTATGTACACAGTTAATAAAGCTGAAAAAAAAACTGATCGTATAATATAAAAATGGGAAAAAAATATATAGAAAAATAAGAGAAAAGAGTGTCCCATCTAACGCGGAAAAAAACCCAGTAACCAGAAAAAAAGGGGAAAAGTCCATTAGGAATGAACCCTCCGGAGCAATAAGTTTGACCATTACCTAAATTTTTAAAAAAAGAATAATCAACCGTCATTTCACACTTATAAAAAAAATAAAATTGGACGGAAACCATATAGCATAATTCAAATTAAATGATAATATTTGGCAAAAGAACCCCATCTTCTCTCAAAATCGAATCGAGGATCAAAAGTTCTACTTGTATTTCTTCCAAACTAAGACATAACATTCCTTGAGAAAACGATTCAATTAATGTAGGGGAAGAAATATCTTTCTGTGGCGACCCATTTCCTGGCACATCCGAACCGACTCACAATTAGATAGCCTACGGGGGTTTGCGAGCACAGAGCTTTGGAGCCTCTGCGCCATGGGGGGCAGGTTGAGGGAGGCTTAAAAGTGAGGCTGAAGATTTCGAATAAAGTTTTTTCCTTCGACTGCAGTTACCGACTCCGTGTCGTAATTTTAGCGCTGCGTGTAGCACACCGCTACAATTGGTGACCCCGACGGTCCAAACGATTTTTGGACCAGAAATGACCGACGCCGCCTCTGTTCATGCAGTTTCGTTGAAACGGCCGGGTTTCTGGACACAGCGGCCGAACCTATGGTTCCAGCAAGCCGAAGACCAATTCTACGTTCGCCAGATCACCTCAGAAGATACCCGCTACTACTACGTGGTGAGCTCCCTCGACTAGGACACAGCGGCCCAGGTCGCGGAGTTCGTACAGTCGCCCCCGGCAGACGGCAAGTACACGGAATTCAAAGCCCTGCTCCTCAGGACTTCGGACTGTCACGGCGCGAGCGGGCTGCCCGTTTACTGCACCTGGATGGCTTGGGCGACAGACCTCCATCGGCTTTAATGAATGAGATGTTGTCTCTCGCCAGCGGACACACACCCTGCCTCATGTTTGAGCAGGCATTCCTGGAGCAGCTGCCCGAGGACATACGCCTGCTGCTGTCCGACGGGGATTTCAATGACCCCCGGAAGGTGGCAGCCCGGGCGGACTTGCTGTGGAACGCCAAAAAGGTGAGCGGGGCGTCCATCGCACAGATCACCCAGCCACACTCCCGGCAGCAAACCAGTCCAGGCCCGGCCGCAGAGCCCGCCAACCCCCGGCCCAATGAACACTGGTGCTTCTACCACCAGCGGTGGGGCGCAGAAGCCCGCCGTTGTCGCCCGCCCTGCAAGTTCCCGGGAAACGCCAGGGCCAGCCGCCGCTGATGGCTACGGCGGCTGGCCATCGGGATAGCCTCCTGTATGAGTGGGATAGAAGGTCGGGACGCCGGTTTTTGGTCGATACTGGGGCTGAGATCAGCGTTTTACCTCCGACAAAGGACCTATGGCACCCGTCAGGTGCAGCTACAGTTCGGCTCCAGCCAGTTGACGTGGGACTTCACACTGGCCGCCGTAGCCCAACCGCTTCTGGGTGCGGATTTTTTGCGGGCTCACAGCCTACTGGTCGACCTGCCCAGGAAGAGACTGGTACACGCCGAGACCTTTCAGACGTTCTCCCTGGGTGCAGCCCAGTTGCCAGCCCCTCACCTCGGCTCCATCACGCTGTCCGACGACTTCACCAGGGTCCTGGCGGAGTTCCCATCGGTTCTGGCACCGCAGTTCACAGCGGCCATGCCCAGACACGGCGTACAGCACCACATCCCGACCCAGGGACCACCCCTCCACGCCCGCGCTCGGCGGCTTCTCCCGGACAAGCTCCGACTGGCGAAGGAGGAGTTCCAGAGGATGGAGGAATGGGGATCATCCGGCGGTCCGACAGCCCATGGGCCTCCCCCCTGCACATGGTGCCCAAAGCGACGGGGGGCTGGAGACCGTGCGGCGACTACCGAAGGCTGAACGAGGCTACCACACCGGACCGCTACCATGTGCCGCACATTCAGGACTTTGCAGCAAACCTGCACGGCGCACGGATCTTCTCCAAGGTAGACCTCGTCCGAGGGTACCATCAAATCCCGATGCATCCTGACGACGTCCCCAAAACGGCTTTCATCACCCCGTTTGGCCTTTTCGAGTTCCTCCGCATGCCGTTCGGCCTGAAGAATGCCGCACAGACGTTCCAGCGGTTAATGGTCGCGGTGGGACGGGACCTGGACTTCGCGTTCATTTATTTGGATGACATCCTCATAGCCAGCAGCAGTCGTCAGGAGCATCTGTCCCACCTCCGTCAACTCTGCGCCCGACTGAGTGAGTACGGTCTTACAATCAACACCGCCAAATGCCAGTTCGGACTCAATACCATTGACTTCCTGGGCCACAGGATTACTAAAGACGGGGCAACCCCTCTGCCCGCTAAGGTAGATGCGGTCCGCCTCTTTCCCCGACCCACCACGATCAAAGGCCTTCAGGAATTCGTAGGTATGGTGAATTTCTACCGCCGCTTCCTCCCTTCAGCTGCCCGGATCATGCGCCCCCTGTTCGCCCTGATGTCGGGTCCGAGCAAGGACATTACCTGGGACGAGGAGTCCGCCGCCGCTTTCGTTCAAACGAAGGAAGCTTTGGCGAACGCCGCAATGCTAGTACATCCCAGAATGGACGCCCCTACCGCCCTCACAGTGGACGCATCAAACAGGGCAGTCGGTGGGGTGCTGGAGCAACTCATCGCAGGTCGCTGGCAACCCCTGGCGTTTTTCAGCAAACACCTGCGACCACCCGAGCTCAAATATAGTGCTTTCGACCGGGAACTGTTGGCGCTCTACCTGGCAATCCGGCATTTCAGGTACTTCCTAGAAGGTCGGCCCTTCACCGCGTTCACGGACCACAAACCGCTTACCTTTGCGTTTACGAAAGCGTCCGACCCCAGGTCGTCCCGCCAGCAACGCCACCTGTCCTACATCTCTGAATACACGACGGATGTCCGGCACGTCTCGGGTAAGGACAATGTCGTGGCGGATGCTCTCTCTCGCCCTACCGTTCATGCCCTTTCCCAAGGGGTAGACTGAGGCACTGGCAGAGGCGCAGCAGGCGGATGAGGAGATTCCGAGTTACAGAACCGCAGTCTCCGGATTGCAGCTCCAGGACCTCCCCGTAGGCCCGGGTGAGAGGACCCTACTCTGTGACGTCGCCACCGGCCAGCCCCGTCCCGTCATTCCGACAGCCTGGCGGCGCCGCGTTTTCGACTCCATTCATAACTTGGCGCATCCCTTCATCCGGACAACTGTCCGGATGGTTTCCAGCAGGTTCGTTTGGCACGGACTCCGCAAACAGGTCAGTGAATGGGCCAAAACGTGCATGCACTGCCAGACGGCCAAGGTGCAGCGGCACACCAAAGCCCCACCGCAGCAGTTCCATCCCGCCCACCGGCGTTTCGACCACATTCATTTGGATATCGTGGGCCCCCTGCCAGTGTCGCGCGGAGCGCGGCACCTCCTGACTATCGTGGACCGGTTCACAAGATGGCCAGAGACGGTCCCGCTCACCGACACCACCTCCGAATCTTGCGCCCGTGCCCTGATCACCACCTGGATATCTCGCTTTGGTGTACCGGCCCACATTACCTCCGACAGAGGCGCCCAGTTCACCTCCAGCCTGTGGTCAGCTATGGCCAGGCTTTTGGGGACTCAGCTGCACCACACCACTGCCTACCACCCACAGTCGAACGGACTAGTGGAGCGTTTCCACCGTCACCTGAAGTCGGCCCTCATGGCACGCCTGCGAGGAGCCAACTGGGCGGACGAGCTTCCCTGGGTCCTACTCGGCATCCGCACAGCGCCCAAGGACGACCTGCACGCCTCGTCGGCCGAGTTGGTATACGGCGCGCCCCTGGTCGCCCCCGGGGAGTTCCTACCAGCCCCAAGGAGGCAAGAGGAAGATCCCGCAGCAGTCCTGGGCAGACTACGCGAGAAGCTCGGTAACCTGGCCCCCATACCCACTTCACAGCACGGGCGGCACCCGACCTGCGTACCCAAAGACCTACAGAACTGTACGTTTGTGTTTGTACGAAGGGGCGGGCATCGGCCACTGCTGCAGCGGCCATACGAGGGGCCGTTTATGGTGCTCCGGAACAACGGGTCCACGTTCGTGCTGGACGTTGGGGGGAAAGAGGAGGTTTTCACGGTGGACCGCCTCAAACCGGCCCATGTGAACCTGGCGCAACCGGCCGAGTTTCCGGCACCTCTGCGCAGAGGCCGACTTCCCAAGCAGGTTCTGGCCCAGACTGTGGACATTGGGGGGTGTATCGCCGGTTCTGCGGGGGGGAGGGGGGGTTATGTGGCGACCCATTTCCTGGCGCATCCGAACCGATTCACAATTAGATAGCCTACGGGGGTTTGCGAGCACAGAGCTCTGGAGCCTCTGCGCCATGGGGGGCAGGTTGAGGGAGGCTTAAAAGTGAGGCTGAAGATTTCGAATAAAGTTTTTTCCTTCGACTGCAGTTACCGACTCCGTGTCGTAATATTAGCGCTGCGTGTAGCACACCGCTACATTTCCGTAATAAAATAGCCCTTCTTGTCAGTAGAGTAACAAATGCAATTACATGTTGATCTGAAGATGAAATACACTGAATATGATGTGGAGCTATTCCAAATAGAACAGTCAATCTATTAGGTTGTAAATTAATTTTCAGAGCTTTAGAACTTGTAGAAATAAAAGATTTCCAAAACTATTTTAATGAAGAACTTGACCAGAACATACGTGACAAAGTAGCTACTTCAGTTTTACATCTATCTCAGCATTTGTCTATACTAGGAAATATTTTAGATCGACTCTCCTTTGTTAAATAATAACGGTGAACAGTTTTAAATGGAATTAAACAATGGTTGGCACATTCAGAAGAGGAATTTACATTTTTAAAAACTCGAAGCCAATCTTCATTAACAAAGGTCATATTAAGTTTTCTCTCCCAATCTTGTTTAATCTTTAGTGATAGGTTCTCGTTTGGTATCAAAAATAAATGATACATTCTGCCAATGGAACCTTTCACAAAGAGATTCAATTTCAAAGTGGTATCCAACAAATCAGATTCTTGTAAACATGGAATCTTAGGTAAATAATGTTGTAAAAAATGTCAAAACTGAACATATTGAAAAACATGTGTATGAGCGAGAGAAAATTTGTTAATTAACTCTTCAAAGATCATCAATCGGCCATCACAAAATAAATCTGTAAAAGAAAGGATCCCTTTAATTTTCCATAGGAGAAAAATGGGGTCAGTTGTTGCAGGTATAAATGAGAAGTTTCGATGTAAAAAACTAGTCATCTTAAACTGTTTAAATTTTTTTAAAACACGAAACTGAACCCAAATCCGTAGGGATTGTTTAATAACCGGGTAAAGATTTAAATTTGAAATTTTAAAGAGCTGTAAAAGTAATGGAGCTCCTAATATTGAAGTTAAATGAAATTGTTTAACTGCTTTTAATTCCAAATCAACCCACAATTGATTTTAGTTCTTATCAAGACAATATAACCAAAAACAGAATTGTCTAATATTCACAGCCCAATAATAGTCTTAAATTAGGAAGTGCAAGTCCATCATCTTTTTCAAACTTTTGTAAATGATACTAATTAATTTATTGTTCCAAATAAAGGAAGAAATAAGTGAGTCAATTTGATCGATTTTTTTTTTAGTTAAAAAGATAGGTATATTTTGGAAAACATATAAAAATCTAGGTAAAATCATTTTCACAGCATGAATACGACCGATTAAAGAAAAAGTAAGTGGATTCCATCAGGAAAATTGTTGTTTCCTGGAGACCATTAAAGGAAATGTATTCGCTTTGTAGAGATCTTTATTTTTTTTTTACTAATTATAATACCTAAATGTATAACGTTATATAAAATACATTGTGTCATGATCAATATTAAAATGTGTATTTTGTGTCAATAACAGACTGGGAAATGTTGAATTTGATCCCTGTCTCCATTCCTCCTGTAATCCACAACCAGCTCCTGTGTTTTTGTCACAATGAGAGAGAGGTTGTTTTCTTGACACCACTATGTCGGGGTGATGACTTCTTCTCTGTCGGATGCCTCGTTATTTGGGATTCGGCCGATCAATGCAGTGTAGTCAACAAATTTAATTAGCAGATTGGAACCCGCCACTGCAGATCAAGAAGGAACAATATACGAATTGTGGGTCTTCCTGAGTTGGTCGAAGGCAATCGACCTTCAGAATGTTTTCCAAAGCTGTTCGCTCGTTTGTTTTCTGACGTTTTGGAGACTCCGCCTGGAATAGACCGGGTACACCGAGCCCCGGTGTTTAACTCCTCTTCTCAACAGAAACCTCGACCTGTGGTAATTGCTTTTCATGGCTTTCAAACAAAGGTTACCATAATTCGCCAATATCGTCGGTTAGGTATGATGAAGAAGATAAGATAAGGCTGGTCGAAGATTATTTGCCCGGGGCATTAAATGAACGTTTTAAGTATGAAAGAAAAGTCATGGCTGCGTTATATAACAGAGACTATAAACCTTCTCTAAATTACCCCGCTCGCCTCAGGATCATTTTGAAAAAAGAAATGTTGTCTTTCATCCACTGACATTCTTTGTAAACTTTTAACAGTGTAAAGAATTCAAAGGATTTGTCGATAGGAATATCAAACACAACTTCACGTTAGCTCCGCTGTATCTATCAGGTCGCCAGCGCTTGAGTGCCACCGGTCCTTGAAAGTGGAGACGGAGATGCTGGAGAAGACAGCGCCCCACTCGCTGCAAGGAGAGCGCGAGCACGTGTCCATCTCCGTGATCTGATTGGATACATCGCCATGACGTTTAGCAGTGTGACGTCATTCACTGGCTCTCATTTTGGAAGGGATTCAGTGGCACATCGCAGATACACCAACAGCTTCGCTCTGGGAAGCGGCCGTTCACCTGCTCCGTGTGTGCGAAGAGACTCATTCAGTTAACCCACCTTGTGATGCTCCGGTGAGTTCACAATAAATAGAGGCCACATTTCTGTCCGGAGTGAGCAAAGAGTTTTACTCAATCATCCCAGCTGCTGCAACACCAGCAACTTCACATCAGGGAGGAAGTTCAAATCAGCTCCGTGTTAAATGTTTAACCATCACGGTGACTGAAGGCAGCTGCTCATCGTAGCCAGGACTGAACCCTGGTCACTGAGCATTGGAGGAGTCCGTTCTGCTGATGTTAGCCTTAAACTAGACTGATGTTTAATATTGTGGATCTGTGAAAGATAAATCAGTTTTATCAAATCCCGTGTGTCAGGTACTTACAGTCTCCACTACACTCACTATGTACACTAGAGAGGGCACTCGGCCCATCTGGTTTCAGCCCATGTTTCTGTTCCGTATCAGTTTATGAAAATCTATCCCTGCCGTTCCCCTCTCGCTCTCCCTGAGATGACAGGTTGCAACTAGTCACCACTCCGTGGGATAGGAAATTCCCCTTGAATTCCATAGAATCACAGAAATCTACAACACATTACAGACCTTTTGGCCCACAATGTTGTGCCGACCACGTAAATTAGTCTCTAAACTGCTTAGAATTACCCTACCGCATAGCCCTCTGTTTTCCTAAGCCCCATGTACCTATCTAAGAGTCTCTTAAAAGATCCTATTTTATCCGCCTCTACCACCGTCGCTGGCAGTGCATTCCATACACAATCACCACTGTTGTTTAAAAATCTTAGCTCTGACATCTCCTCTGTACCTACTTCCAAGCAGCTTAAACCTATTCCCCCTCGTGTTAGCCGTTTCAGCCCTGGGAAAAAGCCTTTGACTATCCACACGACCAATGCCTCTCATCATCTTATACACCTGCATGAATTCCCTGCATGATTTTTGCCCGGGCTGAACAAGACGATGAGCTCACTGTGGTTGTGACGTTGTTCAGGGCTCCGGACGAAGTTGGTTAAACTCCTTCTTCCCCGCTCTTTTCAATGTTTTCAGTCATTCTCACTAATTTCAAAGGTCTTCGCTTCGAACTGCTGGGTTGTTAATGAACATCTGAAGTCTGACAGCAGACTAGCGAGTGAATGGAGCAGAGTCAGAAACCAAGTTGCCAGTCAGGGATTTGGGGCTCCAGAAAGAGATGGGGCCTGGAGTTTACGAGGAGGAGGAAGAAGAGAAACTGAACCTGTAGGATGTGGCTACGAATGAAAGATCAGACACATTTGGAAACTGCTTGATTGAAAAAAAAACTGGTTAATTTCTGCAAAATACTGGAGGAAATCAACAGATCAGGCAGCAAATGTAGAGAGGAATAAATAGACTACGTTTAGGCCGAGACCCTTCAGCATGCCTAGACTGTGTACTCCTCTGCTTAGTTGCTACCTGAACTGCACAGTTCCGCCAGCATTGTGTGTGTGTGTGTGTGTGTGTGTGTGTGTGTGTGTGTGTGTGTGTGTGTGTGTGTGTGTTTCTAGCAACTGCGGAATCTCTTGTGTTTTATATCTGCCTCTGTAACAGGGTTATACGAGAGGCATTAGATAAATAGAATGCCTGTTGATATTGAGTATATTGTTTTTGGGAGCCGCTTTCCACGTTAAAACAGCTGCTGAGTTCTCTACACAGAAAAAAAAACCCTGAGGTGTGGACATGAAACCGGTGCTAGCAGGAAAGTTTAATGGCACCGCGATTACCCATAAAGCCCTGAGTTTAAAATTTCGCTGTTTCTGAAGCAACGATCAAAAGTGCAGGCATCAAGGTCGATGACGTCACCGAATAGCACGCATGCGCGCCGTACACAAAGGACCTCCGGAGGATCGGTAAAGGTAAGAATGATTTTTCGGGCTGCTATCTTAAACACCGACTGAGGGACATTTGCTGTGAACTCTGGACATCATAGTCCGCAATCCTGGGACAGTCCTGCTCTCTTCCCTCTCTCTCAGCCCCGCGATCCGTACACGGGCCCCGGGGAGCTTCCGGCCGCTAAGGGAATGGGAACCGATGGATCTCTCAGACAGAGCTGAGCTCCAGCTATCTAAAATGCAAGGATTAGGAACTCGGAGAAAGGGAACAAAATCTTTTACATCAGCAGTTGAGAAAATCACCTTTGTTCTATCTCCGATCACAAACAAGAGAAAATGTGCAGATGCTGGAAATCCAAGCAACACACACAAAATGCCGGAGGAACTCAGCATTAGGACTTTTTTCAATAGATGCTGCCTGGCCTGCTGAGCTCCTCCAGTATTTTGTGTCAGTTGCTTGAGCTACCTCCTCTAGTTCTGCACTTTTCTACCGGTGAGAACATGTTTTGTCCCGTTCTCTCTGGGTACGTAATGATATCAAACACCTTTGCCCTGGGCAACAAGTAGCTTTCACATCACAAATGTGCCAGACTCCAATGAGGCAGACTACTGCCCTTCCCTTCATATTCATTGGGATTTCATTCACTGAGTTCACCACCGTCAGTCACTTGGGAGAGGGTTCAGGGGAAATATTTATATACAATACAGAAACTGGTGTTACATTATTGTGGTGATGCAAAATTTGCTGGAGAATTTGCAAGTGGGGAGTGATATTTGGAAATCTGACCTTTGAAAGTATCATTTAGCAAGCAAATCACATATGGACGGTTTGCAAAAGTTCTAGTGAGAAAATCCTTCATAACCCACAACAGGCCTGTTACATAGTTTGTGTGAGAGTGCAGATGAACTCGATCAAACCCAGAGGAGATCAAAGTTCTTATCGACAGTGATTTGCTAGCTGTTAAAAGAAATACCTCCCTATTTAAAATTCAGTGTGCATGTTGTCAGTGGGTAAATATTGCACAGCACAAGGTGTTTCGGCACACCGGTCATTACAAATTAGACGGTACATTGGTGGGAAGGCGGGGAGACCTCCAGTGCCCCTGATACCCTCACATACAAGATGTGCATACAGCTGCAGCCTGTAACCCTGCATTTTAAGGAGCTGAAGCTGGAAATGGATGAATTCTGGATCATCTAGGAGTTGGAGGGGGTGATAGTTATAACATCAAGAGAGGTGAGTTACACCCAAGGTGCAGGACACATTAAACTGGGTGAGAGTAAGGAAGGGGAATGAGGTTAAATATCCATCACAGAGTACTCTTGGGGTAATCTCATACAACAACAGGTGGACCACTTTACAAACTGTTGGGGGGACGGGTTACCTGGCAGAGGAAAGTCAAATGTTCGGAAATTAAAACTAGCAGAGATCTAATATCCTAGTGGTAAGGCTTGCTATTGCTAGTGTGTGGAGTGGAGGGTGTTTGGTGAAACTAAATTTGCAGGGGGGAATTGGAGTCAGAATGCCAGAACAGATGGTGAAGCGGGTGAAATGAATTGACTTATACCATTCATATACATGAGGAGTAGAAATCTTCATATTACTTCTTCATCTAAATGTGCAATCTGTAATTTACAATAAATAGTTTATACTTAGGACAGTCATTATAACAGAAACACAATTGTATCAGCATAAATTAATCAGTCTGTTGCCCTGGTGGAAGAAGCCGTCCAGGAGCCTGTTGGTCCAGCTTTTATGCTGCTGTACCATTTCCTGGAAGGTCGCAGCTGGAACAGTTTGTTGTTGGAGTGACATGGGTCCACAATGATCCTTTGGGACTTTTTACGCACCTGTCTCTGTAAATGTCCTGAACAATGGGAAGCTCACAACTACAGATATGCCGGGCTGTCCGCACCACTCTCTGCAGAGCCCTACGATTGAGGGAAGTACAGTTCCCATATCAGGCAGTGATGCAGCCAGTCAGAATGCTCTCAATTGTGCCCCTGTAGAAAGTTCTTAGGATTTGGGGCCCCATCCCAAACTTCTTCAACCGTCTGAGGTGAAAGAGGCACACGGCCACGTACCACACAGCCGGTATGTACAGACCACATGAGATCCTTGGTGATGTTTATGCTGAGGAACTTAAAGCTGTTCACTCTCTCAACCCCACATCCATTGATGTTAAAAGGGGTTAGCCTGTCTCCATTCCTTCTGTAGTCCACAACCAGTTCCCTTGTTTTTGTGACATTGAGGGAGAGGTTGCTTTCTTGACACCAGAAAGATGTTGTTCAGACCTCAGATAGAGTCAGCAGACAAAAGGTTAAGCATGGTATGATGAACGTGCTGAGCTGTATATATCACAATGCAAGAAGCATTGTAGGAAAGCCCGATGAGCTCATGACAGGGAATTTGATATTGTAGCCATTATTGGGACTTGGTTGCTCCCAACACTCTGAGAGATTTAGAAAAAAAAAACTTTGTAGAGATCGCAGACTATGCTTAGAAACAAAGATTGATATAGTAAGCGATTTTAACTTTTTATATATTGAGTGGAATTCCCATACTGTAAAAGGACTAAATGGAGTAGAGTTTGTCAAATGTGCTCTTAATCAGGACGTCGTATTCCCGACATAGAGGTGTGCGGTAAGCTGTTAGGAAATGATCTTGCATTAGTGACAGAAGTTTGTGTATGGGAACACTTTGTATCTAGCGATCGTAATGATATAAGGTTCCAAGTAAATATGGAAAAAGAGAGGGCTGGACCATGGTTTGAGTTTCTAAATTGGAGAAAAGACAATTTTGATGGTATCAGAAAGATCTAATAAGTGTGGATTGGGACTGGCGGTTTTTCTAGCAAAGGAGTACTTGTAAGTGTGAGTTCTTCAGAAGTGAGGGAGTAGAGTTTGTATGTGCCTGCCAGAATAAAAGTGGTAAGGTAACTGGTACAGTGAAACTTGGGTTTCAAGAGATATTGAGACCTCGGATATTTTGTTCCTCTAAGTGTCTCAGACTGCTGGGCGCTACCAAGACTCATTAATGACTGACTCATTAATCATCATTCCAAGCCCTGAGCTTATCTGACTTTTTGTTTAGTCGTCTTCTGTTGGTTCCTAGAAGCTTCCCAATAGTTTTTTTGTTCTTTTGTTTGTCCTGTCTTTGTCTTTTATGTTGGTTTTGGCTTCTCATTTCAGCCATAGTTGTGTCCTCCTGCCTTTCCAATGCTTCCATTTCTTTGGGATATATCTGTCACTCAGCTCCCAAATTGCTCCCAGAAACTCCAGCCATTGCTGCTACGTTGTCACTCCTAACTTTTCCCTCCCAAACACGTTTGGCCAGCTCCTCTGTTACAGAAACATGGAGAAGTTCAGTACAGAAACAAGCTATTTGGCCCATCTGGTCAATGCCAAAAAAAAATTAAGCTGTCTAATGCAACGACCTGCACTGGGAACATCGCCCTCCATACCCCTACCATACAGGTACCTATCAAACTTCCCTTAATTGAGAAATCGAGTTCATATTCACCACTTGTGCTGGCATCTCTTTCCACACTCTCACGACCATTTCAGTAAAGAGCTTTCCCAAATGTTCCTGTTAAACTTTCACCATCCCCACTTACCCATGACCTCTGGTTGTCATCCTACCCAACCTCAGTGAAAAAAGCTGCTTGCATTTACCCGATCTATACCCTCATAATTTTGTAGACTTATAACAAATCCTCAAAGCAATGTCTAATTTCCTTGTTTATGTTTAGAGCCTTTTTTAGGTTTATGAAATGATGAGGGATGTTGATTGTGTGGATAGCCAGATGTTTGTTACATCGGCCTTTATAAATCTAAGTATAGAGTATAACAGTTGGAATGTAATGGTGAAGGGGTATTAGACATTGGTAAGACTGAATTTGGAGTATTCTGTGCAGTTTTGGTCACCTAATTACAGGAAGGATATTAATAAGGTTGAAAGAGTGCAGAGAAGGTTTACAAGGATGTTGCTGGGACTTGAGAAAGTGAGTTACAGAGAAAGGTTGAATGGGTTAGGACTTTGTTCCCTGGAATGTAGGAGAACGAGGGGTGATTTGATAGAGGTGTATAAAATTATGATGGGTATAGATAGAGTGAATGCAAGCAGGCTTTTTCCACTGAGGCCAGGGGAGAAAAAAAACAGTCATGGGTTAAGGGTGAAGGGGGAAAAGTTTAAAGGGAACATTAGGGGGTGCTTCTTCACTCAGAGAATGGTGGGAGTGTGGAATGAGCTGCCAGATGAAGTAGTGAATGCGGACTCACTTTTGACATTTAAGAAAAACTTGGACAGGTATATGGATGAGATGGGTTTGGAGAGATATGGCCCAGGTGCAGGTCAGTGGGACTAGGTAGAAAAATGGTTCTGCAAAAAGACCTGTTTCTGTGCTGTAATGTTCCATGGTTCTATAGTTGAAATTTCCCAGGGAAGAAATGGCTAACATGAGGGGGCATCATTTTAAGCTGCATGGATGTAGATACCGAGGGGATTTTGGAGTAAGATTTTACACAGAGAGTGGTGGGTGCGTGAAATGCACTGCCGAATATTTGTGTGAGAGTGCTTCAGTTACTGTGGGGCCAGCAACCCATGCAGCTCAGTTGGAACAGGGAGTAATACCAATGGCGAGAGTCAAACTGAGCCAGGTCACAGATTGAAGATGGCAGAAATGCCCCATTCTTATAGAGACAGGAGGAGCATCTGAGAGTTTGATGGTCATTTCAGATACCAGCAATCTGCCCAGTTAGAAGATGATTTCTCTCTCCAACTTGGGATGAACTTTACTGTAACAGTGTGATGTCAGATCACACCTTGACAACTCAAGTGATCTCATCTGAAATGTTGTCCTACCCCATTGATGGATTTTGTAAATCTTTTTTACAGGTTAAAAATGTCAAGGAATTTGTCTACGGGAATCTCAAACACAACACACCAGTTTTGCTGTCTTTGTCCAGATATTTAAGAAGTGCAGCAAGGGATTCACTCGATCATCCTTCCTGCTCAGACTGTGGGGAGGGATTCACTCGATTGTCCTTCCTGCTCAGACTGTATGGAGGGATTCACTCTGTCATCTAACTGACTGGCACACCCATCGTTTTACATGGCCGTTCACCTGCTCAGACAGTGGGAATGGATTCACTCGGTCATTTCAACTGAAGGTACTTCAGCAAGTTCACACTGGGCAGAGGCTGGTCATCTGCTGAACTTGTGGGAAAGGATTCACTCGGTCATCTGACCTAATGGCTCACCAGCGAGTTCACACCAGGGAGTGGCCGTTCACCTGCTCAGACTCTGGGAAGGGATTCACTCGGTCATCTGACGTAATGGCTCACCAGCGAGTTCACACTGGGGAGAGGCCGTTCATCTGCTCAGACTGTGGGAAGGGATTCATTTCGCCATCTAAACTGAAGATACATCAGAGAGTTCACACTGGAGAGAGGCCATTCACCTGCTCAGATTGTGGGAAGGGATTCACTCAGTCATCCTACCTACTGGTACACCAGTCAGTTCACACTGGGGAAAGGGCGTTCACTTGCTCAGAGTGTGGGAAAGGATTTACTCAATCATCCACCCTAATGGCTCACCAGCGAGTTCATAGTGGGGAGCGGCTGTTCACCTGCTCGGACTGTGGGAGGGGGTTCACTCGGTCATATAAACTGAAGGTACATCAGCGAGTTCACACTGGAGAGAGGCCATTCACCTGCTCGGACTGTGGGAAGGGATTCACTCAGTCATCTCTACTGAAGTTACATCAGCGAGTTCACACTGGGGAGCGGCCGTTCTCCTGCTCAGACTGTGGGAAGGGATTCACTTGCTCATCTCAACTGAAGGTACATCAGCGAGTTCATACTGGGGAGAGGCCGTTCACCTGTTCAGTCTGTGGGAAGGGATTCACTTTGTCACCTCACCTACTGAGACACCAGTTAGTTCATACTGGGGAGTGGCCATTCACTTGCTCAGTCTGTGGAAAGGGATTCACTGAATCATCTTTCCTGCAGAGACACCAGTCAGTTCACACTGGCAAGTGGCGGTTCACCTGCTCAGACTGTGGGAAGGGATTCAATTGGTCATCTCACCTGCTGTCACACCAGTCAGCCCATACAGGGAAAGGGCTGTTCACCTGCTCAGTCTGTGGGAAGGGTTTCATTTCATCATCTCAACTGAAGATACATCAGCGATTTCACACCGGGGAGAGGCCTTTCTCCTGCACAGACTGTGGGAAGGGATTCACTATGTCATCTCATCTGAAGGTACATCAGAGAGTTCACACTGGGGAGAGGCCATTCACCTGCTCAGACTGTGGGAAGGGATTCACTTCGTCATCTCAACTGAAGGTACATCATAGAGTTCACACTGGGGAGAGGCCGTTCACCTGCTCAGACTGTGGGAAGGGATTCACTCGGACATATCAACTACAGAGACACCAGCGAGTTCACACTGGGTAGAGGCCAATTTCATGCTCAGACTTTGGGAAAAAATTCTCTCAGCTAAATCAACCAATGTATATCACTGTTGACACTGGGGATATTCCCTTCACCTGCTGTGAATATGGGAATCGATTCACTTAGTGAACTAACCTTATGTAACTCTTGATTTGGCTAGTAGCTTAATATAACGGGTGATAGACCCCAGCCTGGCTAAACTTAAGAAATATCATTTGGATGGATGCTGTGTGATGTGTCCCCTGCTACAAATCAGAACCCTGAAATAACAGTAAACAACATGTGATTAAACAATTGAGCTTTGTAATTCATACTTTGACCAGTGGGTTAGTAAAGAAAGCAAATTTAAGAAAAAGAAAAAGGACCCATTCTCTCCATTTGCATTTTCTCATCTCTCCCTGGCAAAAGACCATGAAAATCTCTCTTCCAGACTCACAAGAAAGAACATTTCTGTCATTGGATAGCCCCATAGTCGTAGCCTAAACATTGCTGCTACTGAGAAACCATTACCTCAGCTGGGAAACTTTACTGAGAGGTCCTTACATTAGCAGTGAAACCTTACAGCATGTAAGACTTGTGATACACTACTGGGTTCACACTGGGGAGAAAGTTTCAATGAGCTGCATGCTGGATATTTGTCCATCACCATTGCTGAATGCAACTTCGAGACTGACTGTCGGTGCTGAACTCTGCAATTATTGCTGCGGCTCACCACACCCAGTTCTGCACCCTGGTCACTGGGCATGGGAGGAGTTTCTTCTGCTGCACATTCACCTTTAATGGGACTGGAGTTTAATATTCTGGATCTGAGACAAATAAATCAATTATATTTTAAACTCTGTCTCTGGTACTTACTGAATTTATAACACACCTAGTGTACAGTAGAGAGTCAACTCAAGCCAGCTGGACCCTGCCAGTGATCCAGTTCCACAACAGTTCTTTTAAATCTTCTCCTGTTGTTCATCTCTCGCTCTCCCTGGGTGGTGAGATCCACCACTGGATCCATATTCCAGTGGTGACGGATTCCAAACAGACACCACTCTGTGGTGAAGAGGTTTCCCTTGAGTTTTCTGCAGAGTGAAGAAGTCGAGGAGAAGGAAATCAGAAGTGGGGTGTGGCAATGTCAGAGTTGAAACATTTTGAAGCTGATTGACAGAGAAAATCTTTTGTTTGTCTGACTGATAACACGAACAATACCTGTGTTGAAGTGCTCCACTGTTTGAGGAACTGTGTGTGTTCGGAAATGCTTTATCTATTAAGGGAGTTGTTCCTGCTTGTTTATCTTGTAAAATTATATCTGGATCGTTGTTATGGATTGTCCTATCTGAAATAATGTATTGATTAATGTATAATTTTGTCATCATTTCATCTGCTCAGATTGTTGGGATGTCTCCCATGGAGGATCATACTCGTTCAACTGATTAATGTTTCCTTCCATAGTGATGATTAATTTTTCTGAGTTGGCCTCTCATTTAAGATTTCCGGTCTGTATTTCTTATCACAATTGCATATACACACATGGAGTGCTGAATCCAGTTCATTTTTGATGAAAACATATATACCTTGAAGTTTTATCTGACTGTTCTGTGATATTTTTTTATTTCATGTGTGTTATTTCCCTTCCTCCATCTGTCCAAGGTAGTGTTAATCTAAGTGGGTTTGAGTGTAAATAGTCTTTTCTAAAGCTTTCTTATTGTTTATCTTTCTAAATTTTACTAATTGAAATGGGACCAAGATATTTTTATAAAAAAAAAGTCAATGTCAGTATTGATGAAAGTGTTTATTGCCTGTGTTGTATTTGTTAATTATTGAGCTCAATTTGGTAGTTTTTTTTTAAAAGTCTTGAACTGAATTTTGTCAAAGGTTTTCCCTATTTTGCAGTACTTTCTATTTTCTTTGCTTGTTGATATTCCAGATATGTGGGTATCAAGTGTCCTGGTGAAGGATCTTGGCCCGAAATGTTGATTCCCATCCATAGATGCTGCCTGACATGCTGAGCTTCTCCAGCACTTTGTGTGTAGTTCTCTAGATTTCTTGCAACTGCAGGTCCTCTTGTTTCCCAGATACTTATATGTTTCTTGAAAGAAGAAGCCAAGAACAAGCTGGTAGTGGGGTTGTGTGGCTCTGTTGGTAAAATATTAAATTAAATCATTAGAAAGAAGTGGCGTAGGGTAGGAAGGTGTAAAATCTGTGGGTAGAATTAAGGAACAGCAAATGTAAAAAAAAATCCCTGATGACAATTGTACAGAGACCCCCAAACAGTCGTAAGTATGTGGTCCTCAAATTACAATGGGAGATAGAAAATGCGTGCCAAGAGGGCAATGTTACAGTAGTCATGGGGGATTGTCATGCAGGTAATTAGGAAAATTAGGATGGTGTTGGTCTCAAGAGGAGGAATTCCTGGAATGCCTACAAGATGCTTTTTTAGAGCAGCTCGTGATTGAGTTCACTTGGGGATCAGCTATTCTGGATTGGGTGTTGTAATAAACCAGAATTAATTAGGTCACTTAAGTCCAAAGAACCTTTAGTGATCTTAATCTGATCTAATTCACCCTGACATTAGAGAAGGAGAAGCTAAAGTCAGGTGGAATAAAGAGAATTAGAGGGGCACGAGAGAAAAATTGTTCAAAATTGATCTAAAAAAAACATGGGCTGGGATGAAAACAGATCAGCAATGTCTGGAATTTTTGGAAGGCACAGGATATATACTGTGGCATGCAAAATTTGGGCACCCCTGTTCAAAATTTATTTTACTGTGATTAGATAAGCGAGTAAAAGATGACTTGATTACAAAAGGCATAAAGTTAAAGATGACACTTTTTAAATATATTTTAAGCAAGATTACATTTTTATTTCCATCTTTTACAATTTCAAAATAACAAAAAAGGAAAAGGGCCCAAAGCAAAAGTTTGGGCACCCTGCATGTTCGTTACTGAGTAAAACCCCCTTTGGCAAGTATCACAGCTTGTAAACACTTTTTGTAGCCAACCAACAGTCTTTCAGTTCTTGTTTGAGTAAATTTCTGGGTTCACTCATAAGTAGCAAAGTACTGACTGTGGAAACTACAAATGAGAATATTATTCAGGTCACAGAGCAGCAGTACTGAAACAGGCCTACTAGTCCATGCTGACCTGTTTTTGTTGTTACTGCCTGGTTCCAGCTACCTGCTCCAGAGCCTCCATACACCTCCCATCCACGTCCTCACCCAAATTCCTTTTCAGTGTCTAAATCGAACCCACATCCTCCACTTCCACTGGCAGCTCATTCCACACTCTCACCAACCTCCGAGTGAAGAATACCCCTTCAGGTTCCCCGAAAATAATTTACTTTCACCCTGAACGTATGTCCAATGTCAGGGTGAGAGGGAGGACGGGGCACAGAGGGAAGACAGTAAGGGAAGGTGGTGGTCGAGTGCAGAGAGGGAAACAGAGTGGAGAGTTTATACTTAATATCTTTCAGAAAAAGTAATTGTTTGAACTTACTGCAAACCTGCTATCCATACCCTGCACGTTATTGATCTAGATGACAAGTAGCAGTGCTTGGCGTTCAAAGTAAATATTGTTATCAGAGCACACATATGTCACCACATACAACCCTGAGATTGTTTTTCCTACAGGAACATTTAGCAAATCTATAGAATAGTAAAAGGATCAATGAAAGTTCAACTAGAGCATAGAATTCAACAAACTGTGCAAATGCAAATATATTCAAATATCAATGAATAATGAGAGCAATGTGGTGTAACCCTGAGGAACCTCACTAGGCCCGGGCCTCGAGTCCAATAAACAGCCTCCCACCATCACTCTCTGCTTCCTACCATCAAGACAACTGTGCATCCAGTGAGCCAGCTCTCCCTGGATCCCGTGTGATCTGACTTTCCACAGCAACTTACCATGTGAACCTTATCAAAGGCCTCACTGATGCCCACATCAGCCACGATCCTGGGGCGGAGGTGTCACAGATAAAGAGGGCATGGATTTAAGCAGAGGATGAAGAGCTTTAGAGGGATCTGAGGAAGAGATTTCCCACTCAGAGGGTAGCTGAAATCTGGAACACACTGCCCGAGGTGGTGGTTGAGGCTGTTCCCTTCACAACATTTACGAAGAGGATGAGCATTGAAACTGCCGAGATACAGTCGGCTGTGAACCAAGTGCTGATAAATGGGACCAGTGGAGACAGTGAGTGGATGGTCAGAACAGGTATGGCTGGCCAAAGGCCTGTTTCCGTGCTCTGTGATCCACCACTCCGGACATGTCAGATTAATGATTGTACCACTGCAAGGCATTGATTTCAAAACTCCACACCCCTCTCCATCCTGAAATAAACCAGACTGAACTCCTTTGTCACTACTGTGAGTATCAGTTTCTGTCAAGGTAACATACAAGTTGATCACTTTTGCTGAACAACTGGCAATTGATGAAGTTTCTTCCGTTAATGTTGCTGCCTTACAGCAAAGCTAAATCTCTCACTGTGTCAGAATCAGTAATTAAATCAGACCCCAAACACTCTGCTTTCATCCCTGCATGTTATAACTGGAACCATCTCACTGAGGGTCTGATGGAGACATGGGATCACATATCCCCTGCTCCTGACATTTCAATTACCCTCAAAATGGTTTACTGATTCAGTCTGAAGGTTATGGTACATTCAGCTCGTCATCAGACCTGACAAACCATGTCTTCCCACAGCTGGTTCCACATGTTGGTGTGTCCTCTTTCCTCCACCTCCAGGGAAGCTGCATCTCCACACAAACTCCTCACTTGAGATGACTGTCTATACCCGTGACACAGGAAATCACATCTCTGTCACTCTCCTGATACCGTGTCTGACCTGCTCACCCCCGGGTATCCTCCATCAACAAGCCTCTTCCTCAGACACCATCTGTGAGATTATATAAAAATATAATTACTGTAAAACGATCTATCAGACAGCTCCTGCACCCCATCACCCCGGACGATGATTTGCTGATTAAAACTCTCTCTTCTCAGGCCTTTCCCTACTCCCTTTCCCTACTGCCTTTCCCTTTGCAAACTCCAGATAAGCCAGCTGATCCGAATCCACTGTGAGGACATTTATATCTCACAGGAGGATGTAGAAACCCGTGTTGTCCTCTGATACAGAGGTCACTGACACCCCACCGCCATCCCAATCTGCACCAACAGCCAATGACGCTGACAGCTCTTCCAGACACTGGGGCTTTGTAACAAACACAATGTTAGCAGCAAGATTAAACAGTAATTCATTCGAAGAGAGAATGGCTGCTTCCTGAAAGGACACGCGAGCGTCCGATACAACGGAGCAGATCCTCCCCTGTTTACAACTTTATTTGACCCGGGTCACGGAACGTCCGATCATCCCACTTTCTCACAACAGCAAACCCACCCTCCCCGACTATGATCCTACACCTTCCCTGCACTCACCCCACGCCCAAGTCCACCCACAACCTCTACCCACACACACATAGACAGATCCCCTTCACACTAAATCCCTCCCAGCCTGGGAACCACAACTAACTGATCCCACAGCCTGGCCTCGGACGCAAAGTTAAAACTGGGGCTGCGGGTCCGGAGAGCCCGGAGCCTCCAGCCGTCCGGCAGAGCTCGTTCCCGGCACTTTTCATTGAAACATAGAAAACCTACAGCACAATACAGGCCCTTCGGCACACAAAGTTGTGCTTCCACGGCAGCTGGCCCCTGGTTTCCGCAAACCCGAGATCAGACCCTTCTTCACGGACTCCTGAACAGAATAACGGCCGGCGACAGCTCCAGTCGGCACTGCGCCTGCGTTTAGCAGGAGGTTCTGTGCTGCACCAGTCGTGGCCGGAGGTCCCTACAGAGGGACCAGTGGACGGAGGCGGGAGGGACAACGGAGAGGTAAATCACAAACACGACAAAGTCTGCAGATGCTGGAAATTCAGAGCAACACAAACAAAATGCTGGAGGAACTCAGCTGGCCGGGCAGCATCTACCGGAAAGAATCAGCAGTCGACGTTTCCAGTTGAACCCTCCTTCAGGACTGAGATGGGATGGGAGAAATATCTGAATAAAATCGGGGCGGGCGAGGAAATGTCTCGCTGGAAGGTGATAGGTGAAGCCAGGTAGGTGGGAAAGCTCAAGAGCAGAAGAAAATAGAGTCTAATAGGAGAGGAGAGTGGAGAATCGGAGAAAGGGATGGAGCAGTGGATCCAGAGAGAAGTGATAAGCAGGAGAGAGGACGTGAGAAGTCAGAGAGGGAGTGGGAGGGAGGGGTGTGAATGAAATTTATTCACCGGAAGGAGAAATCTATATTTATGCTATCAGGTTGCGGGGGGGGGGGGGGGGTGCCCAGACGGAGTATAAGTTGCTGATCCTGGACACTCAGGGTGGACTCGTCTTGGCAAAAGATGGGCTGACACGTCGGAACGAGAATGGGAATCGGAATTGAAATGTTTGGACACCGGAAGTCCCGCTCTGAGCGGATAGTTCAAAGTTTAATTTATTATAAAAGCAGGTATCCATAAACAACTCTTGAGTTTTTTTTTCTTCTTCTCCAGAGAACCACGAAACAAAAAAAGAGCATGAAAGTCGCTCAGGGAGAAGAATCAAACTACCCCCCCCCCCCCCCGCATAAAAAAGATCTTCATCCTGATCATCAAACCCCAAACACACCCCTCTGGAGAAAATGGAACAATAACATCGACTCCCCCCCGATAAAAAAAAACACCCCTACCCCGCACAACTGCGGAGGAGCCGGTGTCACGAGTGTCGAGGCGGCCGCATCGGGAGCAGCGGACACAACGGGCGACCCCGGAAGATTCACAGGTGAAGTTTCGCCTCACCTGGAAGGATGTTTGGACAACGGAGAGAGTTCGGCCGTCCGGCCCTTTCACTGTGACACCCCGAAATCCACATCAAATCCGTCCAAACGAATCTGGGCGAGCTTTAATGGCCAATAAATATAATTCCTCTCAGCGATCAGCTGTCTGAGTGATTCCCTGACTCTGAGAGGAGAGGGTATCTATGGTCCACACTGTCAGGGTGTTGAGTTTACCAGGAGACAAAGACTGCAGGGACGAGAGGTTTTCTGTTGACTAATACACTGTGTGTGGACCCCGCCGGCAATTCTGGTGTTGAGACCGGAATCGAGACAAACACCACGCTGCCCACTCCACCAACAACACGGCACAGCCGGACACATAACAGGGGCCTTTACATCTCACAACGCTGGATTCAGTGAT
The DNA here is from genome assembly GCF_030144855.1 of Hypanus sabinus. Lineage (NCBI taxonomy): Eukaryota > Metazoa > Chordata > Chondrichthyes > Myliobatiformes > Dasyatidae > Hypanus > Hypanus sabinus. The sequence continues at coordinate 65,402 of NW_026779346.1, read as the reverse complement.
GAAACCCGTGAATAATGTTGTTGTCCCTCTGAAATCATAAGGAACGCCCATTAAGGCTACACCCCTACAGGTGACCTCACACAGACTCCCCCTCCCGCCTGACGTGCTCTCCACAGCGGGATCTGCCCTCACGTGCGCGGTGTCTTAAATAAATAAATGATAGATAGATAAGGTATGGGGAAAGACGGAGAGGAGGGGCATTAACTGAAGTTAATCAATAGTAATCAATATTCAGATTCAATAAAAAGAGTAATCAATATTCATACCGTCAGGTTGTAATATCAGATGTTGTTCCTCCAACCTGAGTGTGGCTTCATCTTGAAGTAGAGGAGGCCACGGTCAGACATATCAGAATGGGAATGGGACGTGGAATTAAAATGTGTGGCCACTGGGAGGTCCTGCTTTCACTGACGGACAGAGCGTGGGTCTTCGGAAACAAAAGGATGCGCCAGCAGAGAATATGGCAGAGGATGGTTTCGATCCATCGACCCCTGGATTATGGGCCCACCACGCTTCCGCTGTTACAAATCGGAGTAACTCAGCAGGTCCGGGCAGTATGTATGGAACTGAATACAAAGGGAACGTTTCGGGCCGGGACCTTTTATTGGAACTGGAAATGAAGAGGGGAGAGGCAATATCAATGATTGAGTTGGAATGTATGGGTTGCTTTGCTGTGAGACTCGGAGCTCAGGGTCTGTGTTTAAACAGCACATTCCTCAGAACAGGGAGCGGACTTTCTGCTGAAAACAAATCCAACTGGTTCGAAGTTTCACTCTCAGTCACGCAAACAAAGTCACTTTAGAATTCTATTCAACTATTTAATGTACAAGGGTATAATGTACAATGAAATGAATGTACAAGGGTATATGTGCTATCGTAGGGACAGAAATGTGGGGGGAGGGGGAGGGGTGGCCCTGTTGGTGAGGAAAGAGATTCAGTCCTTTGCAAGGGGGGGGCATAGGATCAGGAGAAGTAGAGTATGTGTACATAGAACTGAGGAACAGTAAGGGCAAAAAGACACTAATGGGTGGTGTCTACAGGCCCCCAAACAGTAGCATGGATATTGGATGCAAGTTGAATAGGGAGTTAACATTGACATCTGGCAAAGGCAATGTCGCAGTAGTTATGGGGGATTTCAACATGCAGGTGAACTGGGAGAATCAGGTTGGTGCTGGACCCCAGGATAGTGAGTTTGTAGAGTGCCTACGGGATGCATTCTTGGAACAGCTTGTATGAGAGCCAACCAAGGACAAGGCTACTCTGGATTTAGTGTTATGTAATGAACAGGATTTGAAAAGCGATCTTGAAGTAAAGGAGCCATTAGGAGGTAGTGACCATAATATGATAAGTTTTTATCTGCAATTTGAGAAGGTTAAGGGCAGATCGGAGGTGTCAGTGTTGCAGTTGAACAACGGAGACTATGGAGCCATGAGGGAGGAGCTGGCCAAAGTTAAATGGACAGATATCCTAGCAGAAAAGACAGTGGAAGAGCAATGGCAGGTATTCTTGGGAATAATGCACAAGGTGCAAAATCAGTTCATCCCCCGGAGAAGGAAGGATTCAAAGGGGGGAAAGGGGCCACAGTGGTTGACAAAGGAAGTCAGAGATTGCATAGCATTAAAAAAGGAGAAGTATGACAGAGCTAAGATGAGTGGGAAGACAGATGATTGGAAAATTTTTACGGAACAACAGAACTTAACGAAAAAGGCAATACGGGGAGAAAAAATGAGGCACAAACGCAAGCTAGCCCGGAATATAAAATAATTTGCAAATGCTTTTTTAGGTATGTGAAGAGAAAGAAGATAGTTAAGAACAATGTTGGGCCCTTGAAGAATGAATTGGGTGAAATTGTTATGGGAAACCGAGAAATGGCAGAAGAATTTAATAAGTACTTTAGATCTATCTTCACTAGGGAAGACACAAGCAATCTCCCAGATGTTTGGATGGGCCAAGGACATAGGGTAACAGAGGAAATTAAACAGATTGACATTAGGAAGGAGACGGTGATGAGTAGACTGATGGGACTGAAGGCTGACAAATCCCCAGGCCCAGATGGTCTGCATCCTAGGGAACTAAAGGAGGTTGCTCTGGAAATTGCAGATGCATTGGTAATCATTTTAAAATATTCCTTAGATTCAGGATCAGTTCCTGAGGATTGGAGAATGGCTAATGTTATCCCACTTTTTAAGAAAGGAAGGAGGGAGAAAGCAGAGAACTATCGTCCTGTCAGCCTAACATCAGTAATGGGGAAGATGCTAGGGTACATTATTAAAGATGAAATAGTGGCATATCTAGATAGCAGTGATAGGATTGGGCCGAGCCAGCATGGATTTACCAAGGGCAAATCATGCTTGACTAATCTGTTGGAGTTTTTCGAGGATGTAACCGGGATGTTGAACAAGGGAGATCCAGTGGATGTAGTGTACCTCGATTTTCAGAAGGCATTTGATAAGGTCCCACATAGGAGATTGGTGGGTAAAATCAGAGCTCATGGCTTTGGGGATCAGATATTGACATGAATAGAAAACTGGTTGGCAGATAGAAAGCAAAAGGTAGTGGTGAATGGGTGTTTCTAGGAATGGCTAGTGGGGTGCCACAGGGCTCGGTATTGGGACCACAGCTGTTTACGAATTATATCAACGATTTAGATAAATGCAATGAGAATAACATCAGCAAGTTTGCTGATGATACTAAGCTGGGTGGCAGTGTGACATGTGATGAGGATGTTAGGAGAATTCAGGGTGACTTGGATAGGCTGGGTGAGTGGGCAGATACTTGGCAGATGACGTTTAATGTGAATAAGTGTGAGGTTATCCACTTTGGGAGTAAGAACAGGAAGGCAGATTATTATCTGAACGGTGTAGAGTTAGGTAAGGGAGAAATACAAAGAAATCTAGGAGTCCTTGTTCATCAGTCACTGAAGGTAAATGAGCAAGTGCAGCAGGCAGTGAAGAAGGCTAATGGAATGTTGGCCTTTATTACAAAGGGAATTGAGTACAAGAGCAAGGAAATCCCTTTGCATTTGTACAGGGCCCTGGTGAGACCACACTTGGAGTATTGTGCAGAGTTTTGTTCTCCAGGGTTAAGGAAGGACATCCTCCTGGCTGTCGAGGAAGTGCAGCGTATATTCACAAGGTTAATTCCTGGGATGTCCGGACTGTCTTACGCAGAGCGGTTAGAGAGACTGGGTTTGTATATGCTGGAATTAAGGAGATTGAGAGGAAAAACTTCTTCTCCCAGAGAGTTGTGGGAGTCTGGAATGCACTGCCTCGGAAGGTAGTGGAGGCCAATTCTCTGGATGCTTTCAAGAAGGAGCTAGATAGGTATCTTATGGACAGGGGAGTCAAGGGATATGGGGACAAGGCAGGAACCGGGTATTGATAGTAGTTGATCGGCCATGATCTCGGAATGGGGGTGCAAGCTCAATGGGCCGAATAGTCTACTTCTGCACCTATTGTCTATTGTCTATTGTCTATTTCTGTACATGCAAAGATGCTAAACTGTTAATAGTTAATAGTTTAACTATTAACTATTTCTTCTGCAGGGAAGAGCAATAAACCAATGAATATGTAATTTATCTTATAGGATGGGCTTGAACCAGCTACGTAACCAATTACAGTTGCTGCCCTAGTTGCTGTGAAATTGCAGAATTTGACTATTTTTACTTCAAACTCACATATCTGCAGTTGTTTTAAAAGTATTTTTTCCACGATGCTTTTAAGAAAAATCACTCCATGACATTCACAAATGTGAAATTCTTTAATACAAAGACATTACACAGTGTATGAAACGTGTATGATTCCCTGTTAAAGGAAACATGCTAAATACCCCTTTAATTTTGTTGATGTAAGGTTAAAAGTGAGGGGCAAAATGGAGATGAGAATGTAATCAATGAGGGAGGGCTGAGGGAAACGGGTTTCAGGAGAAGTGGTTTCAAGTGTGGAGTGAGCACGAGGGTTGTTGGAAAAGGATGAGTGAGGGTGATGTGTGCGGAACAGAATGAGGTAAGTGCAGGGATTGGAGGAAAGAGATGTAGAAGAAAGCATCGGCTCACTACAGGAAGGATGTGGAAACCATAGAAAAGGTGAGAGGAGATTTACAAGGATTTTGCCTGGATTGGGGAGCATGCGTTTTGAAAACAGTTCGAGTGAACTCGGCCTTTTCTCCTTGGAGCGTCGGAGGATGAGAGGTGGTCTGATAGAGGTGTACAAGATGATGAGAGGCATTGATCCTGCGGATTGTCAGAGGCTTTTTTCCCCAGGGCGGAAATGGCTAACACGAGAGGGCACAGTTTTAAAGTGCTTGGAAGTAGCTGCAGAGGAGATGACAGGAGTAGGTACAGAGAGTGGCGAGTGCGTGGAATGGGCTGTTGGTGACGGTGGTGGAGGTGGATATGACAGGTTCCTTTAAGAGGCTCCTAGATAGGTACATGGAGCTGAGTGAAATAGGGGGTTATGTGTAAACCTAGGTGATTTCCAAAGTAAAGACATGTTGGACTCAGCTTTGTGGGCCGAAGGGCCTGTGTTGTGCTGTTGACTTTCTTTGTTTCAATGAAAGAGAACGACAGTGAGGAGGTATGGATGAGTGAGAGAGGTGCTGTGACTGGACGGAATAATTAGACTAACTGTTTATTCATCCACAGTGCAAAGGTTGTTAGACGTGGCTAATCACAAATCACTGAGCAAATCCAGGGTGAGATTACAGTTTTTGGTCTCTGTATTCCACACCAGGAGTTTCACCAGGGTCTGGTGTAAGCAGCTGTCTGGCCTTGCACATTCCACATTCCAGTGAGTGGTCACTCTGCGAAAATGAAATCCAATCGGTTTAACATTTCAATATCATTCCGATGTGAAAGCATTCACATTAGTATTCTGCTAAGCTATTTCTGCTGCAGGGAAGGTCAGTGAATCTGAAAACTGATATAAAGAACAGTACCAATGGTCTCGAAACTGCAACGTTATCAATTACCTGCTTGCTGTGAGTTTCCGGAATTGTACAACTTTTTCTTTCAGACTCACATTATCTACAGTTGTCTCTAAAAAAATTATTTCATGATTCTTATAAAAAAATCAGGTTGTAACATTCACCAGACCATATGACTTGGAGCAGAATTTAGCCTATCAATTCAGCTCCGCCACTCCATCATAGCTGACCCCTGATCCCACTCACTCAACCCCATACATCTGCCTTCTAGCCATAACCTTTGATGCCCTGACCGATCAGGAGACTATCAACCTCTGCCTTAAATATTCCCACAGACTTGGCCTCCACTACAGTCTGTGGCAGAGCATTCCACAGATTCACTACTCTCTGTCTAAAGAAAAAAATCATTTTTTCATCTTTTCTAAACAGTTACCCCTCAATTTTGAGGCTGTGTCCTCTAGGTTTGGATACGCCCACCATTCTCTCCACATCTAAACTCGCCGGTCCTTTCAACATTCGGTAGGTTTCAATGAGATCCCCCAGCATTCCTGTAATTCCAGTCAGTACAGGCCCAAAGCTGCCACATGCTCCTCATATGTGAACCTCTTCATTGCTGGAATCATCCTCATGAACCTCCTGCGGTCACTCAACGATGACAACACATCGTTTCCGAGATATTGGACACAAATCTGTTGACAATACTGAAAATATGGCCCGATTAGTATCTCAGAATTTTGTACTCAGATTAGTGTACTCAGAATTTTCTCCTTGCTTTTATATTCTATTCCCTTTGAAATAAAGAACAGCATTGCATTTGCCTTCTTCACTACAGACTCAACCTTTAAATTAACGTCCAAGGAAATTAACCTTGCACGAGTACTCATGATCCTTTCTGCACTTGTGATGTTTGAACCTTCTCCCCATTTAGATGATAGTCTGCACTATTGTTCCTTCTACCAGAATGTGTTATCATACTTTTCCCAACACTGTATTCCCTTTGACACTTTTTGTCCATTCGTTCAATTTGTCTGAGTCGTTGCTTCATCCGCACTACCTATTGCTCCACCTATCTTCGTATCATCCACAAACTTTGCCACAAAGCCATCCACATTCCATTATCTAAATCACTGATAAATAATGTGAAGAACTGTGGTCCCAATACTGACCCCTGAGGATCACCACTAGTCACCGGCAGCCAACGAGAAAAGCCTCCTTTTATTCCCACTGACAGCCTTCTGCCTGTCAACCATTCCCCTATTCCAGTAATGCCACAGGATTTTAGCTTTTTAAGCAGCCTCATGTGTGGCACCTTACCAAATGTCTTCTGAAAATGTAAGCAAAGTATATCCACTGTCTTCCCTTTGACCACCCTGCTGGTTACTTCCTCAAAGAACTCTAGTAGGCTTATCGGGCAAGATTTCTCTCCACAAAAACCATGATGACTTTGACTTATTTTATCATTAGTCTCCAAGTACCCCGAAACCTCATTCTTAATAATAGACTCCAACTGCTCCCCAACCACTAACATAAGGATAACTGGCCTATAATTTCCTTTTTTTTTACGGTCCTCGCATCTTAAAGAGCGGAGTGACATTTACAATCTTTCAGTCCAACATATCTGCAGGTGAAGTGTTGCCTCTCTTGGAAGGACTGGTAGGTGTAGCATTCTGGCCGCCTACAGAGATAAGTGCCAGGAGGCAGATTAGTGGGGACGGATCACTGTGGAAGTGTAGGTGAGTTAGCGTTAGTGTTAGGATCCTTTTTTGAGATGACTGAAGTTGTGGAGAATGTTGTGTTGATGCAGAACCTGACTGGGTGGTAGTTTATGACAAGAGGAAGACCATCACTGTTAAGGCAGAAGGAAATGGAGGAGATTCGGGTGAGAGCAGCATCAGTGGAAAAGGACGGGAAACGACATTCTTTGAAGAAGAACATCTGTGATGTCCTGAAGTGAAAATCCTCACCCTGGGAATAAATCTCAACACCCCCTTCTCAACACCCCTCTCCCCAAGCACCCCCTCTCTCAGCACACACCACCCCTCAGCACCCCTTTCCCCAAGCACACCCCTCTCTCAACACAACCCCTCCCTCCACACTTTCTCTACACACCCCTCTCAGCACCTCCCTCCCCAAGCACCCCCTCTCTCAACATATCCCCCTCTCTCAACACACCCTCTCCATCCACCCTTTCTCAACACCCCCCTCTCAGCACCTCCCTCCCCACGCACAACTCCTCTCAGCACACACCCCCTCCCTCAACTCCCCACCTCTCCCTCCACCCCGTCTTAGCACCTCCTTCCCTAAGCACACCGCCTCTCTCAGCACACACCCTCTCCCTCAACACCCCACCCCTCCCTCCACCCTCTCTACCCGCGCACACCCCCTTCCCTGCGCATCCCCTCTCTCCGCACTCCCCTGTCTCAGCACACACCCCCTCTCTCAACTCATCCCCCTCTCTCAACACTTCCTTTCCCTCAACACCACCCTCCCTACCTCCATCTCCCTCTGCTACGCAGCATCGTCCTGCAAAAGTTGCTCTACTATTTACCCCTGCCGTCCCACTCCCTACTCTTCCCCTCCCTCTCACACCCCCCCCCCTCACCCGGAGGGGCGTATATAAAGTGGGGAAAGAGAAGAGGGGTGCGAAGGGGATAGACAGTCCGTACCTGGAGAGGAAAGAGAAGACGAGGGGTGAAGGCGCGAGAGAGCGGGGTAGGGTGTAGGGAAAGAAGGAAAGGGAGAGTAGCGAAAGAGGAAGGAGCGTCTAGCGGGGAGGAGAGAGCATGGGATGAGGAGAGAGCGGGAGGGGGAGGAGAGAACGAGGGGTAGGTGGGGATGAGAGAGCGGGAGGAAAAGAAGACGGGGGTGGGATTGGGAGGAGAGCACAACGGGCAGGGGTGGGTGGGAGGAGAGCAAGTGTTTTTGTAATGAGCGACTGACACTGTATAACCAAATGATCTCGGGTGTAGCGGCTCAGACTGAAATCTGCGTGCACGGTGAGCACCGTTCACCCGGGACCGCACTGAACTCGGTCCGGTTTCAACATCACAGTAAGTGTTGTCTCCGATTCTCCAGAATCAGGGAACGTTTTCAACGGGATTCGGCTTCTGTCGGGACCGGGAGGGAATTCAGTGGGAGAAGGGGAATCTGAAATCTTCAAATTAACGAATTAATTATTGACCAAATGGATTAAAAGAAACGATTACCTTCAATTGCAAACCTTCTCCAGTTGTTCTCGTCGCTGCCGAAAAGCCTTTCGCACCGACAATGATATGCGCAATGTCCCCACGGGGCAGGGAAATAGTCTCTGTCCCTCTCCTCCCTCTCACCCCTCTTACTCACTCACTCACTCACTCACATACACACGAAAAACTATTCGGAATACAGAACTACTCTAAGATGTTGCCGTTCGGATCGTCGCAGTGGACAATGCTGCAGATATATTTATTTAATTAAATTGTGTATTTTTAATAGATATGTAAAAACTCTTAAAGTCCGATCGGAATTCAAACAAGTCGAAATTCAGATTGCAGACACTGGTGAACTTTCTTTTCTATATCATCGGTGTTTTTATTTATTTTCCCCCTGTAACAGAAATATTTAAACGCAGTGTTAAATTAGCTTTGTTCACAGTTGAAGGTGAGTGCGGAAAGTCGAACTGGTTTGTATGGTTTCAGCAGAGAAGCCGTTCCCCGCTCTGAGGGATGTCTGTGTGTTGGAATTCGCCCTGTGGACACCACAGAGAATCGTGCTGTGAGTTTTCACAGATTAGCACCCCCCCTTCCCCTCCTCCCCCGAAGCTACTAAATGACCCTCGCCTGACTGTCTGCTGTAAAGTTAGAATCTACCCACACGGAAACTGAACATTCTTAAGGTGAGAATAATTCAGCTTCTGATATTTATTTCCGATCTTTATTTCCAACCGACACGTTACCTGCGTTTTGGATTAGTGATCAAGAAGTTACTTGCAAACAAGCGAAAATTTACAGATTCCGGAGCAACACACACGAAATGTTGGAGAAACTCAGCAGGCCAGACAGCATCTATGAAAAGAGTGAACGGACGACGTTTTGGGCCAAAATCCTTCGATATGACTCCTTTCCGAGATGTTGCCTGGCCTGCTGATTTCCTCCGGCATTTAGTGTGTTTTGCAAGAAGTTATTCGCTCTATTTCAAGTCTCCTCTGTCGGTCGTGGTATTTGTGTTCTTGCATTATCCTGTCTGCACGGTTGAGATTCTCCACTGTTTATGTCAAGGTTAAAAACAGTTCCCGAATCAGGGGTTACGATTCGAAAGCAAGCGTGGGAAAAGTTATTTAGCCAACACGGCTTCTAATAATAGAAAACAGAACCGCGTTACAATAAGTATCTGTTACTAAAAGTTAAATTAAATAAGTATTGCAAAAATAAATTCAGTGAAGTACGTTCGTGGGTTCCATGTCAATTCCGAAATGGGATGGCAGAGGGAAGGAAGCGGTTCCTGAGTAGTTGAGTGTGTGCCCTCAATCTCCTGTACCACCTTCCTGCTGATACCAACGAGAAGAGGGCATCTCCTTGGTGAAGCAGATCCCTAATGATTGATGCCACTGTTTTGTAATAGCTGCCGTGCATTCTTTGTAACTGCATCGGTATGCTGGGCCCTGGAGATCCTCAGAGATGCTGACACACAGGGACATGAAGTTGCTCTTCCTGGGCACTGGTATAATTGTTAGCCTTCTAAGGGATGTTCAAACTTCCAACTGCAGCAAAAATGACCCCATCTCTGAAGCATTCACAGAATACAACTCCTGTTTCTCTGGGGTGGCTGAAATCCCTTGTAAATCTGTGTGACGACAGCACCCACCATTTCCTCACTCTCCTGAAATTGGCGGAAACACCAAAAAATTCCCACGATGTATTTTATTGAAGGAAAGGCAGATGAGCTTAGGTCATGGATTAACACATGACATTATGATATTGTCACCATCAATAAGCCTGGCTTGCAGAGAACTGGCAGATCAATATTCTGGGGTTCTGTTGTTTTGGACAGGACAGAGCGTGAGGGATTAAAGGGGTAGGGGTGGTTTCACTCAGGGAAACTGTCACGGCAGTGTGCAGAAAGGGCAGATGGGAGAACTCATCTAGTGAGGTTTTATGGGTAGATCGAAGAAATAAAATTTGTTTGAACATGTTAATGGGTCTATCTTATAGACCACCCAAGAGTCTGTGGGATTTAGAGGATCAAATTAGTAGACGTCAGAGAATATTGCAAGAACCATAATTTGTTATAATATGATTTTAACCCTCCACATACAGACTGGAACTCTCATACTGTAGATGTACTCATGTAGTTGACAAATGTCTAACAGAAGTTTCATTAATCAGTACATTGAGGTCCCAAAGACTCAAGTGTGATACTTGATCTCCCATTGGGGACTGAGACAGGACAGAGGTAATAGAAGTCTGTGTAGGGAAACTGTTTGCATCTGGTGATCACAATGCCATCAGATTCAAAGGAAGTATGGCGAACGACAGCTCTGCTCCGTGGTATTGAGGCCCTGGTAAAGAAAACAAAACGTACAACCAAGCTGGATGAACTCAGCAGGTCGGGCAGCATCTGTCATCAGACTGATTAGGGACATCCAACATGACTTTGTGTGTTCTAGACAATCTATTGAGTTTTTCAAAGAGGTTACAAGGAATGTTACCAGGAAAGTTGATGAAGGCAAGGCTCTTGATATTGTCTACATGGACTTTAGCAAGGCATTTGACAAGGTCCCGCATAGGGTGTTGACCTATAAATTTCATTCTCTTGGCATTCAAGTTGATTTATTAAATGGGAGTAGACATTAGCATAGAGGAGGAAGGCAGATAGTGATAGCAGATGGTTGCCTCTCTGACTGGAGACCCGTGACTTGTGGATTTCCAGAGGGATCGGTGCTGATATCCGTTGTTGTTTGTCAACTTTATCAATGATCTCGATGATAATTAGATTATCCGGATCAGCAAATTGGCAGATGAAACCAAGGTTCGGGGTGTATTTGACAGCGAGGAAAACTAACAGAGCTGACAGCGAGATCTGCGCCAGGAGTAAAAATGTCTGACAATGGCAGATGGAGTTTAATGCAGGCTTGTGAGCTGTTACGCTTCAGTAGGATCAACCAGGGTGGGTCTTACACAATGAAGGGTTCGGCACTGAGGGGTGCGGTAGGACAAAGGCATCCGGGAATACGGATCCATAACTCACTAAAAGTGGCAGCACACCTAGATAAGTTAGTAAAGAAATCTATGGCACATTCGCCTTCATAAATTAAAGTATTCAGTACAGGTGACTGCATAGCATAAGACAGTTATGAGGCCTAATTTGGAGTATGTTTGCAGTTTATGTCACCTACCCACAGGAAAGATGTAAATAAGGTTGACAGAATACAAGGAAAATTTACAAGGATGTTGCTGCGATTGGGGGACCTGAGTTATAAGGGAAGATTGGATATGTTACGACTTTGTTCCTTGGAACGCGGACGATTTGGGGGAGATTTTATGGAAGTCTACAAAATCATGAGGGGTATAGACAGGGTAGATGGGGTTGAGGGATGAGGCTAGTGAGAGTTAGGTCAGGGGACAGAGGGGAGTGAGGCTCCCATTTTTAATCGGCAAACAGCTCCCCCCCCCCTCCCCGATGCTCATTTCAATCAGTGCGTCCTTCCTGTCGACTATTTTAACGTATGTGACGATTTTCAGTGAGTGCGTCACTCCCTCCCTCGGTAAAACCTCTGGCCATTTGGAATAAATGACTTTTAAGAGAATTAAATTCGGCAAGTATTTCCAGCGCGGTGTGGAATGAAACCGTGGGCGAGGAGAGTTCTTGTGACAATAGTTGTCCAGATGGAAATGCAAACATCTCTACCAGTTTTTTTTTCCAGTTCGTAGAAATATATAGTCGAACGTGTTTGCTTTAACTTCAGCAGAAATGCAGCCCCCTGTACCTGAACAGGCGAGGGAGGTTTGAGCTGAAACTCTATCCATGTCAGGCAGACTTTCTTACACAGAGGGCGGAGTTCAGACCTTCCCACTGGTTGCGATGAAAGAAAAAGGAGAGATCCACACGGAAACCCGGACAGAAAGGTTAACGCAGCCTGTTTGTTTTCCTCTTCAGGGTTGCGACATTGACCCCACTTCCGCCTCCTCCCGCTGTCAGACCCGTCCTGAGCCGGTGAGAGTTAGTGTGACCCGGACTGCGGCAGTCCCGCTCTACCCCGGCTCATCCGGCCCTGTCCATCTGTAATGAGCGGCGGACGCATCACAGCCGAGTGCCTCGGGAGCAGCAGCTCAGACCCAACTCTCCGTACAGAGTGAGCACACCGGTTCAGGACCATTGTTGGTCACCGGGGAAGTCGGACTGTGATTTGCTGGGACCACACTGAACGCCGGCCGGTTACAGCATCAGAGGTAAGTGTTGTCTATGATTCTGCACAGCTATTCAGGATTTAGAGCGAGGCTCGGATTTGGTCAAAACCGGGAGTGAATTTAGTGGGAGAAGGGAGTTCTGACACGTTAATGTTAACGAGGCAATTGCTGTCCAAATGGATTAAGAGAAACGACGTATTTGCCGTCAACCAGAATTACTCTCCTGGCTGATTTCTAGTGAATGTGAGCAGAAAGCATTTTTCACCCCGGTAGTGACATATGAAATATCCAACGGAGCAGTCACCCGTCACCGATCTCTCTGAAACAAGGTATATCAGCAGATGCTGGAAATCTGAGCAAGACAAACAAAATGCTGAAGGAACTCTGCAGGCCAGGCAGCGTCTATGGAGAAAAGAACAGTCGACCTTCGAGACCCCAGCTAATGGATTTTACATCGCGTCATTGGTTCTATCACTCTTCTCTGTACGACAAAGAGTTAAACTTTGTTCACGCTTGAATGACAGTGTTTTCACTGGAACACTGGAATTTAGGAGGCTGAGAGGGGATCTGATTGAAACATATAAGATTATGAAGGGATTGGACACGCTGGAGGCAGGAAAAATGTTCCCGATGTTGGGGAAGTCCAAATCAGAGGCCACAGATTAAGAATAAGGGGTAGGGCGGTAGGCCATTTAGAACAGAGTTGAGGAAAATCTTTTTCACCCAGAGACTTGTGGATCTACGGAATGATCTGCCTCAGAAAGCAGTGGAGGCCAGTTCTCTGGATGCTTTCAACTAAGAATTGGATAGAGATTTTAAAGACAGCGAAGTCAAGGGATATGGGGAGAGGGCAGGAACGGGGTACTGATTGCGGATGATCAGCCATGATCACATTGAATGGCAGTGATGGCTCGAAGGGCCGAACGACCTACTCCTACACCTATCGTCTATAAAACTGTACCGTCCGGCGTGAACAAACATTCCACTCTCAAAATCATTGAGATCGCATGTCCCCTCCATTGCGATGTTTGTTTGAGACAGAACGTATCCTGTGCTAAAGAACAAGAAATTATTAGAACTACTCACACGGCAGTTTATAGCGGGGGAAGAGTCGGCGGGGAGGAGTGTAAAGAGGTGGTGGTTCCATTGTCTAGTCGGTTGGTGGGACCTGTTGTGGATCACTGCCTGCGGTCTTGATTCCCTTCTTTCAGAAGTGTGTGGATCAAAAGAAGGTTTAACAGAGACATCTGCACCGTGTGAGTTGTCCTGTGAGGAAACCTCTGTGATCTTGGCTTTTTTCAGTGATTGAGAAGAATTCGACATGACCTAAGTTTATAGGGTGGTGTATACGTTGCAGTCTTTTTAAAATAACAATGTGTTTGATTATATCCGTAGTAGTTTGGTAAAATCAGTGGGGTATTTGATGAGAAATAAAGTATCCTGCGGCGTCTTGACAGGGACGTAGACAGAATAGTTCCTGTTCTGGCAGGAACTGAAAGCAGTTGAAGACAGTCTCCCTCCTCTTCTCCGTCCACCCTTCTCACCCCCTCTCTCCGCCCTCACCCCCTTTCTCACACCCCACTCTCTCCCCAACTCTCCTCCACTCTCCCCCCTCTCTCCCACTCTACGCTCTTTCCCCCCTCCCCTTCTCTCTCCCCATCTCCCCTCCTCTCTCCCCATCTCCCCGCCTCTCCCCATCTCTCCCCCTTCTCCCCCTCTCTCCCCTCTGCCCCACTCTCCCCATTTCTCCTTCCCCCCTTCCCCCTTCTCCCCCTCTCTCTCCTCCCGTCTCTGGAATGGCCTCCTCAATATTCAGCAGAAGCAGATTATTACCATTAATTCTGTAATCTCTGCATTGTAAATATCACTGCCATGTGCATGTCTGTTTTCCTTAAAACACACACACACACAGTAAAAAGCATCCACGTCCGTAATGCCACACAGTTTTGAAGAAGATATCGAACAGGATAAACATGGAAATCCTCTCCTGACGAGGGACATATTGAAACACCACAACGTTCCCCACCCAGTACGGTCTCTGTGTGTACTTGGTGCTGAGCTTCTCTTTCTGTTCCAGCGAATCCGAGTCCCTGAACTTAGTGGGTGCAAACAGTAAGTGAGCACACAGTGAGCAATATTCAGTTGATAACACACATATAAACCTGGGCTTCACATCATTCAGCATGTAATTCCACACCCTGCTCCAGAGCGCATTAAGTATATGACACAAAAGCTGATTCAAGCAAATGATTCCATTGTTCTGTTCGGTCCAGGCTTCCTATTGTACCTCAATGCACGGTGACACAGATTACCTCCAGTATCTGTCCACAACTCGATCTGCGCCAGGGAGCAACCGCGACCCGCATCCCGGCTCCGTTCAGTTGGTGTCAACACACTAATTCATTGCAACACGCTCAGAATGCTGGAGGAACTCAGCGGGCCAGGCAGCATCTATGGAAAACAGGACAGTCGACATTTTGGGCCGAGACCCTTCGGCAGCACCACTTTGCGGAACACCTGCACTTTGTCTGCCGGAAAAAGCAGAAGCTCCCAGTGGCCAGCCATTTAAATTCCACTTCCCATGCATATTCCGACATGTCAATCCCTGGTCTCCTCCACTGTTGTGGTGAGGTGACATTCAGACTGGAGGAGCAACACCTTATATTACGTCTGGGTAGCCTCTCACCTGATAGCATGATCATTTTTTTTCTCAAACTTCAGGAAATAGCTCCCCCCACTTCATCATTCCCCATTCCCCTTTCCCTCTCTGGCCTTAACTATTTACCTGCCTATTGCCTCTCTCCGGTGCACTTTTCTTTTTCCCTGGCATTCTGTCCTCTCCTATCAGATTCCCACTTCTCCGGCCGTGTATCACTTTCACCAATCAATTTCCCAGCACTTTATGTCATACCTTCCCCCTCCATGTTTCACCTATCACTTTCTGCTTCTTCCTCCAACCCCCATCTCTCTCCGTCTAGCTGTGACCCAACATCTTTCTTTTCTCTTTTCTCCAGTCCTGCTGAAGGGTTTGGGCCCGAAACTTCGACTGTTCTCCTTTCTGTAGATGCTTCTTGGCCTGCTGAGTTCCTCCAGCATTTCGTGTTTGTCGTTTGGATTTCCAGCTTCTGCAGACTTTCTCTTGGCATTAATTTATTGTATACTTGGGGATCAATTTATTTTCAGACTGAAAACGGTAGTGACAGCTAAAGGCAAAGATCGTTGTGGAATTATTGTAAAGACACAACATCAGGACGGGCAATGTGAAGTCGGGTGAAAAGTTATGCTTTTGGAATAATATTTTCTTTTGAACTCTGGTCCTTCAATTTCACCAGATTTAACTGTGCTTCCACTGCCTGGAGCTCCACTGATCTCAGAGTCAGCCCTTTTATAAAGCAAATTTCAACAATTGTCAACAATGGGGCCAGTAAAATAATGGGCAAGGCGGCAACTGTGTCGAGATTACAATCTGGAGATAACCACGCCCTAAAAAGTACAAGAAGATAAAAATATATTTCACCTTCAGATGAGCATTCACTTGCTGGAGATAAGTGACCTGATCAAGCAGATAAAATTATCACTAATGGGTCTATTTGCGTTCCTCCCGTTCAGATCCCTGAAAGTTGCCTCACGGGGATGGGGGGGGGCGGTTATGGGGGGGTGCTATGTTTACTGAATGATGAAAAGCCCTTTAACATTAAATTCACTGGATGTGTTTTTGTCAGCCAGAGGATGTTGAAGCGAGATTTAATAAAATTCACATGCTGAATTTACTGTGACCGACCTAGTTCAATTTGGGATCTCAGCGCCTTAATCCTGCCTCTCACCTGTAACATGTCACTCACATGTCCTTCAAGGACCATTACACTGCAGAGATTACAGAATTATTTGCAATAATCTGCTTCTCCTGAATATTGAGGAGGTCATTCCAATGAGACACTAGACCCAGAGAGAAAAAAAACAACTCAACTGTCTACAACTGGCGATAGCCAGTTTCAGTTCTCCCACAACAGAGACTATTTTGTTCACGTCCCTGTCAAGACGCCGCGGGATACTTTATGTCTCATCAAAGACCCCACTGATTTTACCAAACTGCTACGGATGCAATCAAGTACCTTGTTTTTTTTTAAAAAAAAGACTGCGATGTATAGACCACCCTGTAAACTTAGGTCATGTCGAATTCTTCTCAATCACTGAAAAAAGCCAAGATCACAAAGGCTTCATCACAGGACAACTCACAAGATGCAGATAACTCTCTGTTAAAACTTCTTTAGATCTCTCACCTACCCACACACTTCTGACAGAAGGGCATCAACACTGCCGGCGGTGATCCACTACAGGTCTCTACAACCGATTATATAATGGAACCATCAGCTCTTTAAATCCCCCCTCCCCTTGCTATAATCTGCCATGTGGGTAGTTCTCATAAATTCACCCTCTCCCTGCGGCTACCGACCGAAATGACGCCTAGGATGGACAGATAGTGTTGTTACGAACCTCATAACTGGGTCACTTACCAGCAAAGACAGAGAGGTCCTTTGAAGTCTGATGATAGGATTTTTAACAGTATTTATTAGTAAAAATACACAAAAATAATATCAATGCAAACTTACAGATAATATACGTCGTCAATACTAAATCTAAAAGTGCGGGTACAATAATAATCAATAAGAAATAGCTGTATCGTTGTCTAGGGGATAAATGTATTGTCCGATGGAAATATAAAAGTCACTCTGTTCACGCAGGCTGCAGCCTTTGGTTGGAGAGAGAGAGAGAGAGAGATTTGGAGAACCTTGCCACTTCCTTTTATGATTTCGATCCGTCAGAGTCTCGTTGGGGTGGCCGTTCACTTGTGGCTTCTCCTTTAGCTAAGCCGTTCTTCCGTGGGGAGGCCGCCAACCCCAGGCAAGGGAAAGGACGCACACGAACCCCCCACCGGCTGTCGCTATTAAACGCTGTCACGGGATTCCTAGCGTTTCTCCTGGTGCGTCTGAAGAGGTTGTTCCCCAGACCCTCTTTTATCCTTACTCACGGGGTCTCAGATGTCAATCAGGTTGGGATGATGCAATCCCTCAGCCAGCCCACTCTGGTCATTCCCTGAGGGATTCAATGAATAGTACAGTACTCAATACACAATTCCGTCTCCCAGAGACAATGGCCGTTATCCGTGGCTTTGTCTCGCTGAGGCCAGGACACATTCCAAAACCTTGAGGATTCTCTTTCATTTCCTGTGTCCCAGACCCGAATTAATAGCGATCTTGCGATTCTCAAAAAGGAGGGGGCGACTTTGTACCCTTCGGCCCCTCAGAGTTGTGGCGCATTCGTAACAGTGTCGATCCCGCCAGCGAAGGAATAAACAAAGCGAATCCTCGGTTCCGTCAGTCAGCGATCAGTAAAGCCCCGGGTGTGGAGAGGCCGGCCTCCTGCTGGAAACTGTAGCCCGGGGACAGTTCCCAACATCTGGAAGCTAGCTCCTTCCTAGCCTTTGCTGTTCATTCGCAACTGCATTGAAAGTGCGACGTTTCCATTAACACTTCCAACTACACCAGTTTCCCGCCGGGCATGCACAGGAAGTTGATCTAATTAGTCGAAGGGAATTATTATTTCTTTCAAAAGCGATTCACCTACAGTTCTACTGTTCAATCCACCAATACGTTCTCAGTCTCATTTAAGTGTTCACAGAAGTGGTTAACGGGCTTTATGATGTTTATATTTCAGTATACAGAGCTTCTTACCGTGTACCGCGGCTCCAGGTTCTGTTACCACCCTGTCCCAGTGAGGCTGTGTTACGGGTTCTGTAAGTAATGGACACACCCAGGTTAATGTTCAGTCTACTCCTGTTGATAATCATTAACTAAACTCAGAGCTTCATCAGCGGGTCTCTCCTTCTCCTAGTCCTTGGAACAGGGTACTTTCGGTCTCTCAAAAACATCAGGATGGGGATGAAATGTGATCTCAGTGACTTAGAACGTGGAATGGTTGTTAATGCCAGACGGCGCAGTTTATAATGTCGCAGAAACTGCGGATTTCCTGGGATTGTCGCCTACAACAGTTTCAGTTTGCGGAGAACAGCACAGAAAAGAAGTAAGGCTGCGGCAGGTCCGTGAGCAAAGACTCCTTATGAATGAGAGAGATCGAAGGGAAAAGGCCAGACTGATTCTATATGTCAGGAAGACGACAGTATCTCAAATAACCACGCTGCAACAATAGCGTGCAGAGAGGCATCACTGAACGTGTAACATGTCGAAGACTGAACTGGGCGGCTTACAGCTGTAGAAGACCACGGACATACACTCAGCGGCCACACTATTAGGTACAGGAGGTGACCGTGAGATGTACTTCAGAAAGTTTTATTTCAGATAGTCTTAAGATAGACTCTATCTTTGCGCAAGGTAGCACAAAAAAACATACAGAGAGAAACAAATAAACAAGTGCCGAGCTCTTGATTCCGTTCCCAGTGAATTCCCTGGGCCCAAACAGTGAGTGAGTACACCCTGCGGAACGTTCAGTTGAGATCACGCTCAGCAACCCGGACCTCACACTGATCGGGATGTAACTCCACACCCCGCTCCCCAGTGCTTGAACTGAAGGACACCAAACCTCAGTCAGGCAAATGGTTGTATTGTGTCGTTCGGTACCGGCTTCCGATTGTACTTCGGTGCACAGTGACAAAGATTACATCCAGAATCTCTTTCCAATTCAGTCTGCTCCAGGGATCCTGTTTCCTTTCGGTTGGTCTGATCGAATTAGTTTATTGTTTAGTTCTGGACCAGTTTATTCTCAGACTGAAAAGCCCAGTGACAGCTGAGGGCAAAGTTCAATATGGGTTTATTAGAGAGAGACACCAGCAGGACGGACTCTGTCAACTCTGGTTGGGAATACTCTTCCTTGTGAACAGTGGACAGTCGCTTTCGCCAGGTGTGACGGTACCACATCTGCTGCAGCTGCACTGACATCAGAGTCGGACCGTTTATAAAGCAACCTTCAATATTTGTCCACAATGGGGCCTCTATAATAATGGGCAAGGCAGCAACGGTCTGGAGATAACCACGCCCTAAAGTGTACAGCAAGATAAGAATATATTTCCACAGATCAGTGTTCACTTACTGGAAATAGATAAAATTATTAATCAGATAAAAATATGACGAATGTGTCTGTTTACTTTCCTCCCGCTGGTGCGCTTCCCCGCCCTCACATTTACAGATACCGGAGCCGTTTCCCACTCATTATACCAAATTACCGCGGATACAATCGCATAATGTTGTTTAAAGAAAAACTGTAATGTATACAAGCCCCTGTTTTATGTCACACCACAAGTCAAGATCACAACAGATTCCTCATACAAAAACTCGCAGGGGCAAATATCTGTCTGGTAAACCTTCCTTTGATTTCCCACCTCGCCACTGACTTCTGACAGAAGCGAAACAACACTGCAGGCGGTGATCCACAACAGTTCTCAGCAACCGACTATATAATGGAACCATCAACTCCTTACATCGCCTCCCCCCACAGCAAGTCAATGCATTCAATTAGATGAAGGGAATTATTAATTCATTTAAAAGCGATTCGCTACAGTTCTAATGTGGATGAACACAATACGTTATCAATCCCATTCGTGTTCATAAAAGTGTCTAAATATCTTTATGATGTTTATATTTCAGTATATAGCGCTTCTTACCTTGTACCGTGGCTCCAGGTTCTGTTACCACCCTGTCCCAGAGAGGCTGTGTTACGGGTTCTGTCAGTAATGAACACACCCTGGTTAATGTTCAGTCAGCTCCTGGTGATAATCATTAACTAAACCCACAGCTTTATCAGCCGGTCTCTCCCTGTCATGTTCTTTAGTAAAGGGTACGTTCTGACTCCAGCAAACATCTCAATGGAGATGAAATGTGATCTGGATGATTTTAGGGTGGAATGTTTGTTGTTTCAGACGGTTCAGTTTGAATATCGCAGGAACTGCTGAAATCCTGGGGTTGTCAAGTTCAACAGTCTCAGTTTTGCGGAGAATGGTGCTGGGAAATGAATCAGGTTGCGGCAATTCTGAGAGCAAAAACGTCTTAGTAATGAGAGAGGTCGGTGGAGAAAGGCGGGATTGATTCAATCTGCCAGGAAGACGACAGTAACTCAAATAATCACGTTACTACTGCACTGTGCAGAGAGGCATCGCTGGACGCGTAACGTGTCGAACATTGAACTGAATGGGCTCCGGCAGTAGGAGACCACGGACATAGAGTCAGTGGCTGTATTACTGGGTACCGGAGGAACACAATACAGTGCACACAGACATTTGTTGTCAACAGCCAATGACATTTAAATCAGCAAGTTTTATTTTAAATATCACTGACAGATACTTGCTGTCTTTGCTAGAATAGCACACTCACTCCTGCAGAAAAATCAGGCGGATCCGCAAAGCCACATAATTTTAAAGACAGTAATGAAATGGTAGAAAAACTAGAATTCCTGCCATCACAAGTGGACGCATTAACTCATGGTAAAGTTGCCCACACAGTACAGTCTCCGTGTTTACTCTGTGCTGAGCTCCTGGTTCTGTTTCCAGCGAATCCGAGCACCTGTATCTCACCACAAATCGATCAGCTCCAGGGAGCAACCGCGACCCGCATCCTGGTTCAGATCGGGTGGTGTCATTTCGCATTAATTTATTGTTTACTTTGGGACCAATGTACTGTCAGACTGTAAACTTCAGTGACAGCTGAGGGCAGAAATCGCTGTGGACTTATCGCTGTGGGCCGAGATGGCCTGTTTCCGTGCTGTGATTGTTATATGTTATATGGTTATAGGAAAGACACAGCAGCAGGATGGGCCATGTGAACTTTGGTAAAAAGTTATGATTTTGGAACAATCTTTTCTTTTGAACACTGGACATTCACTTTCGCCAGATTTAACCGTATCCCGGTAACGTGCAGCATCACCGATCCCACTCAACAACTTTATAAAGCAAACTTAAATATTTGTGCCCAATGGGGCCATTACAATGATGGGCACAGCAGCGAAGTGGAAATTGCAAACTGGACATAGCCACAGCCAAAAGAGTACAACATATTTCACCATCAGATTAGTGTTCACTTACTGGAAATAAATAACCTTATCAATCAGATGACTTTCATGACTACCGGTTCTATTTACATTGCTCCCGTCGGTGGTGTTACCCCGCTATCACCATTACTTTGCAAATACCTGAGCTGTTTAAAGAAGAGGAAGTGCTGTCGCTATTAAGGATAGTGGATAAGTCTCCAGGACCTGATAGGATATTTCCTGGGAATTTGAGGGAAGTTAGTGCAGAAATAGCAGGGGCTCTGACGGAAATGTTTCAAATGTCATTATAAACGGGGATGGTGCCGGAGGAATTGCGTATTGCTCATGTGGTTCCATTGTTTAAAAAGGGTTCTAAAAGTAAACCTCGCAAGTCTAGGCCTGTAATTATGACATCAGTGATGGGTAAATTAATGGAAAGTATTCTTAGAGATGGTATATATAATTATCTGGACAGACAGGGTCTGGTTAGGAACAGTCAACATGGATTGGTGCGTAGAAGGCCATGTTTGACAGATCTTATGGAATTCTTTAAAAATTATAAAAAAATTATTACATTTTTAGAAATTTACAAAGAATAAATGAGGTTATAAAATAGTAAGAAAAAGAAAAATAATATTAACCCTCTCACCTCCCCTTAACCCTCCCCCCTTAACGCTTGTCTAAAGAAAGAAAAAAAAGAAAGAAAGAAGAGAAAGATTGCTTGGATACAGGATGATCACCACATGCTCCATGAAGTTCAAAATAATTTTAATATTTATTATTACTTTCCCCAATTACTTTATAATTTTATCTCCAAAGGACCTATGTATTTAATCCCATCCTTTGTAGGTATGGGAGCCAAATTTTCAAAAATATATCATATTCATTTCTTAGATTGTATGTATTTTTTTCAAGTGGAATACAACTATGTATTTCATTATTCCAACGATCCATAGTTAAATATAATCAGATTTCCATGTAACTGCAATAACTTTTTTGGCTACTGCCAATGCAATTTTTATAATTTTTTCTGATACTTATTCAATTTAAGTTTCGGTATTGTCCCTTCAATGTATCCTAATAAAAATAATACTGGACTATGTGGGAGTTGTACTCCAATAATTTGTTCCAATAAAAGTCTCAGATTTATCCAAAATGGTTGAATTTTAAAACAAGACCAAGTAGTATGTAAAAAAGTACCAATTTCTTGATTACAGCGAAAACATTGGTCAGACATATTTGAATTTAATCTATTTATTTTCTGTGGTGTTGTATATCATTGATGTAAAATTATATTGTATTAATCTAAGTCGAACATTTATTGTATTTATCATACTCTCAGAACATAAGCTTGACCAGCTTTTTCCATCAATTTTAACATTAAAATCAGATTCCCATTTTTGTCTTGATTTATGAATTCCTGATTTAATTGTCTGTTTTTGAATCAAATTGTTCATACAAGATGTATTTATTTAATTTTTACTTTTTGAATTAATATTTCTATTTCACTAGGTTTTGGCATGAACATTGTTTGACCAGCTTTTCTCGTAAATAATCCTTTAATTGAAAATAACAGAAAAGAGTGTTCTTTGATATTTTATATTTATTTTTTTAATTGATCAACCGACATCAATATACCTCGTTCAAAATAATCACCTATATATTTAATCCCCTTTTGGAACCAATTATATAAAAGTTTATTATCCATTGTAAAAGGAATAAGCCTATTTTGAATTAAAGTTCTTTTTGCTAATAACGATTTCTTTATCTCATCGTCCATATTTACCTTATTCCATAAATCAATCAAGTGTCTTAATATAGGAGATTTTTTTTCCCTTATCCATTTGGATTCCCATTTATATATAAAATCATCTGGTATGTTTTCTCCTATCTTATCTAATTCTATTCTAATCCATGCTGGCTTTTCTTCATCAAAAAAGACGCAATAAATCTAAGTTGATTTGCTTTACAATAATTCTTAAAATTTGCAATTTGTAACCCTCCTAAATCAAATTTACATGTCAATTTTTCCAACGATATTCTTGACTTCTTTCCTTTCCAAAGAAATTTCCTTACATATCTATTCAGTTCTTGAAAAACTTCTGAGGTAATTGTATTGGTAAAGTTTGGAATAAATATTGCAATCTAGGAAATATATTCATCTTTACAGCATTAACTCTACCTATTAATGTTATTGGTAACATAATCCATTTATCAAGATCCTCTTTTATTTTTTTAATAATGGCAAATAATTTTGTTCATATATTTTTTTTACATCATTATCAACTCTAATACCTATATATTTTATCCCATTTATTACCATCGAAATTGAGTTACTAATCGACATTGATTATAATTTCCTTTGGTAAGGGGTAAAATTTCACTTTTATCCCAATTTACTTTATACCCTGATACCCATATTCTTCCAATCTAAAAGATAATCTTTGCAAAGATTGCAATGGGTTTGTTAAATAAATCAAAACATCACTGGCAAATAAATTAATCTTATATTCTTCTTGATTAACTCTGAAGCCCCCAATGTCTGAATCTGTTCTAATTCATTCAGCTAAAGGTACTATTGCCAATCCAAATAAAGCAGGTGATAATGGGCAGCCTAGTTGAACTCGTTAAGCAAAATGGTGTTGAAATCTGACCATTTGTAACTACTGTAGCTTGAGGATTAGTATTTCAGGTTTAAATGCATTGTATAAAAGATTTTCCTAACTCATATTTTTCCAATACCTTAAATAAAAAATCCCATTCCAATCTATCAAATGCTTTTTCTGCATCCAAAGCAACTGCCACACTCATTTTCTCTCTTTTTTGTGCCAAATGAATTATACTAAGTAACTGGCTTATATTATCCATTGATTGTCTGTTTTTAATAAAACCTGTTTATCCATATGTATTAATTTTGGTAAATATTTAGATATTCCTTTAGATAAAATTTTGCTATTATTTTATAATCTGTATTCAACAAAGAAATAGGCCTATATGATGTTGGGTTTAAAGGATCTCTATCTTTTTTTGGCAGAACAGTTATAATCGCAGTTAAAACTGCATTCTTTCCACTTGATATATTTCTTCCATAAAAGGAGGAATTAATCAATCTTTAAACCTTATATAAAATTCAGGAGGAAAACCATCTTCTCCTGGGGATTTATTACTCTGAAGTGATCCTAAAGCTTCTTCAACCTCTTTTAATGTAAAGGGCATATCTAATCCTTTCCGTTCTTCCAAATTTAATTTTGGAAGGGTTATTTATGATAAAAATGTATCTATCTCAGTAATCGTTTTTTGTGATTCTGATTGATATAGTTCAGTATAATTTTTTTTTAGTTTCATTAATTTGTAAGTGACCTTATACACACTTGTTCTAATTGCATTTATTGTTTTAGAAGCCTGTTCTGTTTTCAACTGCCAAGCAAGAATCTTATGAGTTCTTTCACCTAATTCATAATATTTTTGTTTAGTTCTGATAATTACTTTTTCTGTACGATATGTCTGAAGTCTATTATATTGTAGTTTTTTTTTAATTTAAAATTGTCTTCGTTTTTTTTCAGTCATATATCTTTGAGATTCTTTTTCTAACTTTATGATATCTTTTTCTAATTGATCTATTTCTGCCAAATATTCCTTCTTAATTTTAGAGGTATAACTTATAATCTGACACCTTAAATATGCTTTCATCGCTTCCCATAATACAATTTTATCCTGAACTGAATGTAACTTTGTATTAAAAAAAATTGAATCTGTTTTTTCATAAAATCACAAAAGTCTTGACGTTTTAATAAAATTGAATTAAATCTCCATCAAGAGATCGATTTCTCCTTATCCATCATTATCATTATTATCAAGGGGAAATAATCTGACAGTATTATTGGTTTATATTCCACACTTTTCACTCTATCTTGAATATTTTTTGATAATAAAAAAAATCAACCCTTTAGTAAGTTTTATGTCTATTTGAATAAAATGAATAATCGCTTTCTCTTGGATTATTTTTTCTCCATATATCAATCAGGTTTAAATCTTTCATTTATAATAAAGTTAGTTTTATTACTTTTGATTTTGTAGCAACTTTAGTTGACCTATCCAAAACTGGATCTAAACAAAAACTAAAAGCTCCACCTATTAATATTTTATCATGTGCATCAGCCAAGTTAAAAAAAAACTTCTTGTATGAATTTTACATCATTTTCATTGGGTGCATAAATGTTCATATAAGTCCATAATTCTGAAAAAAATTGACAATGTATAATTACATATCTCCCCACAGAATCAATTACTACATTTTATATTTTAATTGGTAAAGATTTATTAACCAAAGTTTTTGAATTAAATGAAGCTGCAATGACATTTGCAACCCAATCTCTCTTTAATTTCTTATGTTCTGTTTCTGTTAAATGTGTTTCTTGTAAAAAAGCTATACCTTTCATTTTCTTAATATATGTTAAAACTCTTTTTGCTTTTCACAGGTCCATTAAGTGCATTAGCATTAAAACTTAAAAAAAATAAGTAAATTAATCATTCATAATACATTGGGAACTCTTTAAAATTCTCCATGTTGCTATGAGTCTCTCCCCAACCATCCAGGCAAAAAAGAAGACAAATAGAAGAAAGGTAACTTATATATAAGGAAAAAAACCCAAAATACTCCCTCACTAATGTTGCGAATAAAAAGAACACAACATTACTTCCCCCCCCTCCACTTTTTACGGGTCATGGCAATCGCCATGATTGTACAAGAGAAACTCGCAGCCATCGATCAGGAGCTCCTCCAACTCCCTCGCAAAAAAAATATATTATTTTTTTCCCTTATAAATGTCTGTCAAGTCCAACCTTGTTTCATTCTTCTTCATTAGTCCACTTCATTTCTATAATTCTTTACTCCTCTTCGTTGACATCAGGTAATTCTTATACAAGTTTCTCTGCTTTCCGGTAGTCAACGAAAAATCTTTCTTTGTTATCCAGAAAAATTATCAATTTTGCTGGGTAGCTCAATAAAAATTTATAGCCCTTTTCCCAGAAATATTTTTGCACTGGATTAAATTCCTTCCGCCTCTTCAGAAGATCGTAACTTATGTCCGGATAAAAAAAACTTTTATCTTCTATTATCAATGGCCCAATTCTCTTTTTAGCACCTTGAGTAGCTGCCTTCAAGATCACTTCTTTACCTTGCTCCCTTAAGCATTTTATCAAAATTGATCTCGGATTTTGATCTTGCTGAGGTCTTGGTCTTAAAGCTCTTTGTGCTCTTTCAATTTCAATTACTTGGCTTCCTTCTTTCATTTCCAAAATTTTCGGAATCCATTCTTGAAAGAATTTCATTGGATTTTCTCCCTCTGTACATTCCCTAAGATCAACAATTTTGATATTATTTCGTCCACTTGAGTTTTCAAGCGCATCTATTTTTTCCAACATCCGTTTTCTTTTTATTGTCCAGGCGAGATTATTGTCTTGCATCTTATCTATTCTTTCAGTGTTTTCTTCCACTTTTACTTCCATTTCTTCAACTTTATTATCCATCTTCTTTTGTTTTTCCACCACATTATCGAGTGTGTTCTTCATCCTTCTTATAGCTTTTAATTCATTTATAATAAATATCAGGATATCTTTTATGACTCCTTTAATCTCCATTATCTTTTCCTGTTCTTCTTCCTCTGAATTTCCCAAAGATTCTGACTCCACTTCCGATATACTTCCAGGTTCACTTCTAGCCGTAGTTGGGATTTGTAGTTTTGTTACTTTTGCTGATATCTGTTCATGCACACTTGTTTCTTCGCGCATGCATTGTTCTTGCCGTTTCATTTAGAGACCGCCGACATTGCTGCAAATTCCTGTCCCGCATCAACAGAGGTGCCAGGCACTTCGCCGGGAGGAGGTCCAACTTGAGTCCGAGGCTTCGCCGATACGGTTAGGCCTTTTCCCACGCCGATTTGCGCAGTCTTCGAAGTAGTAGCTTTGTTTGTTTTGGTTTAGGAGCCATATCAAAAGATAATACTGAGTTATTTATAAATAGTTTCTAGTAGATATTTGTTAACTCTTCTTCATTTAAACCTTATTTCATTACTTTTTACGAGGGAGCTGGATTCCCAACGTCTTAATCCTACGGCAGCACGCGACGTCCGCAGATCTTATTGAATTTTTGAAGAGGTTACGAGGAAAGTTGATGAGGGTAAAGCAGTGGAGGTTGTCTATATGGAGTTCACTAAGGTCTTTGACAAGGTTCTACACGGATGGTTAGTTAGGAAGGTTCAATCTTTAAGTATTAATATTGAAGTAGTAAAATGGATTCAACAGTGGCTGGATGGGAGATGCCAGAAAATAGTGGTGGATAACTCTTTGTCAGGTTGGAGGCCGGTGACTAGTGGTGTGCGGCAGGGATATGTACTGGGTCCAGTGTTGTTTGTCATATACATAAATGACCTGGATGATGGGATGGTAAATTGGATTAGTAAGTATGCTGATGATACTAAGATAGGTGGCGTTGTGGATAATGACGTCGGTTTTCAAAGCTGACAGAGAGATTTAGGCCAGTTAGAAGAGTAGACTGAAAGATGGCAAATGGAGTTTAATACTGATAAGTGTGAGGTGCTACATTTTGTTAGGACTATTCAAAATAGGACAATCATGTTAAATGATAGGGCATTGAGGAATGCAGTAGAACAGGGTGATCTAGGAATAATGGTGCATAGTTCCCTGAAGGTGGAATCTCGTGGATCGGGTGGTGAAGAATTTTGTATGCTGGCCTTTATAAATCACAGCATTGAGTATAGGAGTTGGGCTGTAATGCTAAAATTGTACAAGGCATTGCTGAGTCCAAATTTAGAGTATTGTGTACAGTTCTGGTCACCGAATTATAGGAAAGCAGTCAACAAAATAGAGTACAGAGAAGATTTACTAGAATGTTACCTGGGTTTCAGCACCAAAGTTACAGAGAAAGGTTGAACAAGTTAGATCTTTACTCTTTGGAGCTTAGAAGGTTGAATGAGGACTTGATAGAGGTATATAAAATTATGAGGGGGGTAGATAGAGTTGACATGGATAGGCTTTTTTCCCATTGAGAGTAGTGGAGATTCAAACAAGAGGACATGAGTTGAGAGTTTGGGGGGTAAAAGTTTAGGTTTAACACGCCGGGGAACTTCTTTACTCGGAGAGTAGTAGCTGTGTGGAACAAGGTGGCAGTAGAAGTGGTAGAGGCAGGTTCGATATTGTCATTTAAAAAAAAAAAATTGGACAGGAACATGGACAGGAAAGGAATGGGGGGTTATGGGCTAAGAGCCGATCGGTGGGACTACGTGAGAGTATGCATTCGACACGGACTAGAAGAGCTGAGATGGCCTGTTTCCGTGCTGTAATTGTTATATGGTTATATGTGAGGTGATGGACATTCAGATGAAGTAGAACTTGTACAGTGAATGGCAAGGCACTGACAAGTGCATAGTTCACTAAAAGGCAGGATTGTGAGAAAAAAAAAGCGTTTAGCATGCTTGCCTTTATCAGATATGGCGTAGAGTGTAGGAGCGGGGGATTATTTGCAGTAATATAATTTGTTGTGAGACCACTTTTGGAATATTATCTACAATTTTGCTTACCCTGTTATAGGAAGGACGCTGTCAAGTTGGAGAGTGTGCAGAAGAAATTTACGAGGATGCTTTCTGGACTAGAGGGTCTGGGTTACAGTGAGGCTGGCCATGCTGGACCTTTATTCCTTGGAGAATGAGAGGTGACCTCAGAAGTTTAAAATCATAAAGGGTATTGATAAGGTAGATCGTCATTATTGGAGAGTTGGAGAGCACGAAATGAAAAGTCACAGAGAGAGGAGAGGAGGGGAAAAATTGAAAAGAGACCTTGGGGACAACCTCTGTACACTGAGGACAGTGCGTACCCGGAAGAAATGTACCAGAGGAAGTGGTTGAAGTGGGTTCAACTGCAACATTTAACCGGCATTTGGACATGTACATGGAAAAGAGAGGCTTGGAGAGTTATGGACGAAACTAGACACGTGCGACTAGCAGGGAGGATGCTGTGGTTGGTATGGACCATTTGAGCCGAATGGCCTGTTTAGCCTGCATTACTCTAGTATTCCTTAATTCTAAAGTGACACAAGTTGCATCCCTGTGCAAATACTTTTACTTGTACACATCGTTCTGCTATCAGTCACTGTTGTCTTTTCAGGGCTCCTGGCATCCAAGGTTTTACACATACACATTGTGGATCAAGCTAACTATCTGCCCTATTCTGCTGTGAGTTAAAATACAATGAAAATCAGATGCTTTCAGTAGCTATGCTAACACGTTACCTTCCCTGCACTGCCATATATTCAGTTACTAATCAATGGTCAATAGTACATCATCTTCCATAGTATCAGTAACCTGTGAACTCAATCTGAATGGTGAGCGAGCTGGGAACTTACTCTTCAGAGTAAAGGTGGGGGTGGGGAATTGGGGAGAGGTGATTTGATAGAGGCATATAAGCTGGTAAGAGGCATAGATAGAATGGAGAGGCAACAACATTTTCCCAGGGTGGAAATGACTAATATGAGGGGGCATAATGTTAAGGTGATTAGAGAAATGTATAGGGGTTTGTCAGAAGTATTTTTTTTTACAAAAAGAAAATGGTGGTTGTATGGAGTGCGCAGCCTGGGTAGTGATAAGGGCAGATGCATCAGTGAGATTTAAGAGGCTTTTAGATAGACACATGGATGAAAAAAATGGACAGCTATTTGAGAGAGTAAGGATCAATTGATCTTGGAGCAGATTAAAAGTTCGGTGCAACATCATGGGCCAAAATCCCTGCATTGTGTTATATTGTTCTATGTCTTGCCCAGCTCAGTTTAAGCCCTGAGAGGAGTGACGAGAGCTGTGAAGCGAGGTGCAATAAACCCTTTGGAATCATATACCTTTAAGGCCCAGAAATAAACTATGTGATTTTCATTTTAATGACAGAGATGGTATCCTATAGGTAGATTTGTTTTTCTGCTGGGATGGAATGCTTCAGGTCAATTAAACTTTCAGCAGCGTGTAGGGCTCTGCCTATTCCTTACCTCACCACCATTTTGGGGTCAATATTACAAAGCATTAGTGAACCTCATTATAGTTTAAACTTCCCATTCTTCTAAAGCATCATGTAAATGTAAAGTACTTTGAATTAATCCATATTTTTCTCTACTTCAGGTGAAAGATGAGCGGACATTGGCGATTCTATGAGAAAGTAGTGCTGGGTGTTGTTATTACTCTGAGATTGTTATTCGTGTTCTGGGATAATGACCAACGTCGAGAGATTGATGTTGCAGAAACTTTTCATCGCAATGACCTGCCCAAGGTTGTTACTGGTGTTGCAACTGAATCAGTGCTCAAGCCAAAGTGCCACGCGAACACGACATTGCTGCATCTGTCCTCATTTCATCAAGAGAAAGAGCACATAAAAAACTTCTTGATGTATAAACACTGTCGAGAATTTGACATGATTCAAAATGTTCCAGACAAATGTGGTGGTGGAGAAGAATCTCAGAATGTCTTCCTGCTCCTGGTCATCAAATCTCACCCTTTCAACCAGGATCGGCGGGAAATGATAAGGAAGACCTGGGGCAGAGAACGCGAATTCAATGGGGTCCTAATTAAGTGAGTCTTTATTTCTGGTGTCTCTCCTGACCAAAAACAAAGTAGGAAATTGCATCAGCTGTTGGCCATGGAAAACAGAGAACACAGAGATATCCTACAATGGGATTTCTTGGATACCTTTTTCAACCTCACCCTCAAACAATACAAGTTGCTGCAGTGGGTCAGTGAATTTTGCCCCAGTGCTAAATTCATCTTCAATGGAGATGATGATGTCTTTGCCAATCCCGATAACATGGTTGATTACTTGCTAGACATGAAGGTTCACCAACAGCTGTTTGTGGGCCGTCTCATTTATGGGTTTGGCCCCAAACGCCAGAAATCGAGCAAGTATTATGTGCCAGAAATAGTGACCACCATCAAGTCGTACCCACCATACATTGGTGGAGCGGGCATACTTATGTCTGTGTATACAGCTCACATCATTTTCCACATAGCCCAAGACCTTGAACTATACCCCATTGATGATGTATTTTTGGGGATGTGTCTGGCCAAGGCTGGACTAGCCCCACACTCCCATAGCGGATTCAGGACAGCTGGAGTCAGGGTTCCTTCAACCCAAGATGAATCTTTCAATCCTTGCTATTACCGTGAGTTGCTGCTAGTGCACCGTTTTCGGCCTTTTGAACTGCTACTGATGTGGGATGCGGTGCATGATGCCAATCTGAAGTGTGCTCGTGCTCCCCAGGAGTCTGCATCCACGGAAAGGA
Organism: Hypanus sabinus; assembly: GCF_030144855.1. NCBI lineage: Eukaryota > Metazoa > Chordata > Chondrichthyes > Myliobatiformes > Dasyatidae > Hypanus > Hypanus sabinus. The sequence continues at coordinate 33,728 of NW_026779346.1, read as the reverse complement.
CCACATGAGTCATGAGAGAATGTACCAACTGCTGGAATGTAATGCAGTTTGTGCACATGTGTTAATCAGTTGTTTATGCAATGTAAGAGGTTTAATTCCTAAATTCTATAGGAGTATACATTAATTCATAGAGTTGGTGCCTTTCTACATTCTACAAATGTTTGAAAAGCTGTTAGGTGTCATCACTCAGCCTAATTATTACTGCAGCCATAATGACATTACAATATTGCCAGGAGCACCACAATTTAAGTCAATTGTAAAGTTATTCCAAGTGAGCAGTCCTTGTTGCATTGCGTGCAGATAGGTACAGCATGTTCACTTGGGGCATTTGTATAATAAGCCACCAATAAAATTTTTAGTAACAGTTATTTCTGTGTATTTTCTTCTTGCCGTTTCTTACATGACACTTGCAAAATGTGAAAGAGACAAATGTATTTCTTGGACTGGAACTGTGAGAACAACAAAGAATCTAGATCTGAAATTGTCTCAGGGTTGGAGGAATGGAGAAACTTATGGTCATCGCTTCTGTACTCAAATGTCAGCCTGCATTGTGTCTGTGTAACTACATATCAAATAAAAGCACACACGCACGAGATGGCTTGAACTGGAGTATTTACATTGCAGAGAGGGAAAGAGATCAATGAACATGTGGGGACAACAGATCAATATGCATACATAGACGGCAGTCCATATGTAGTGCGAAGGGGAGTGGCGTTAGATTTGGCAGGTGTCATGTCTAAGACAATGTACTCGGTTGCCAGTGTCATGTTGTTGGTATTGACTCGGTCATCACTGAGAGATAAGCCCGGTAGATTTCACTAGTGGCAACCTGGACATCTGAGATCTGGAGAGGAGGGAACTTCAATAAGCCTCACTGTCCGAGGGGCAATAGAGCAATCGGTGACCAATCAACTAGCGGCCAATCGGCATTTGGGATTGATTAGTAAGAGCAAATTAAAGGAAGGTGGGAAAAACCCAGTGGCCGTCTTCTGAGTAGAAACACAGAAAACCTACAGCACAATATGGGCCTCTCGGCCCACTGAGCTGTGCCGAACATGTCCCTACCTTAGAACTACCTAGGCTTTACCCACAGCCCTCTTTTTCAAAGCATGTGACCATCCAGGAGTCTCTTAAAAGACCGTATCTTTTCCGCCTCCAGCACCGCCGCCGGCAGCTCATTCCACGCACTCACCTCTCTCTGTGTAAAAAAAAAACCTACCCCTGAAATCTCCTCTGTATTACTTCCAAGCACCTTAAACTATGCACTCTTCATTCTAGCCATTTCAGTCCTGGGGAAGTCTCTGACTGTCCACACTATCAAGGCCTCTATCAGGCGTCCTCTCATCCTCCATCGCTCCGAGAAAAGGCCGAGTTCACTCAAACTATTCTCATAAGGCACGCTCCCCAATTCAGACAACATCCTTGTAAATCTCCTCTGCACCCTTTCTATGGTTTCCATGTCCTTCCTGTAGTGAGGCAACTGTAACTGAGCACAGTACTCCCAGTGGGATCCGACCAGGGTCCTATATAGCTGCAACATTGCCACTCAGCTCTTATACTCAATCCCACAATTGGTGAAGGATAATCCACTATATGCCAACGTAACCACAGAGTCAACCTGTGTAGCAGCTTTGTGTGTTCTGTGGACTCGGAACCAGATCCCACTGATCCTCCGCACTGCCAAAAGTTTTGCCTTTAATGCCATATTCTGCCATCATAGTGTAGGGACTGCGGTCTGCAGTCAGGTACTCAGGATCACTCAGCATAATGTTGCACGAACATTATTAGCAAAACACTCCGACACCAGACGGTTTTCATTTTATTACAGACAGAAATGCCGGTTTGGTACTACAAGTAAATTGCATTTCCACATCGGTGGAGAAGTGTGCTGACATCCCTCGCTGTCTGTAAAGGCTGTGACGAGATGTTGAGGTGTATTCAATATGGACTGTGCCTTTAAAAAGAGAGAGAGTTGGTGTACATCGATTCAGAGAGAGAGAGAGAGAGAGAGCACGGAGCAGCTCGTGAGTCGCCATGGTTACGGAAGGGCGGGGCTATATAATGGGCAGCTGGCGTTCAGCATGTTTGGGATATATTCAAGGTCAGCTGGCTTTTCAGACAGACACACGGAAGACACGGACAGAAATACAGAAGAAATAGACACTGGATGAACTTTCAGTGCCCACGAAAGGGTGGGTTTTGATCGCAGTGTCGGAAAGGTGTGGCCGGTGGAATGTTATCGGTGTGTTTAACCTTTGATAACTTTACTGCGTGAAGGCGGTACTCTTTTGTGTGATCACAAAACTTTAACAGGGCTTCGGAACGCAACGGAACGATCAACGACATCAGCTTACTTGGAAAACAAATCACCTCTCTCACTCTCTCTCTCCTCAATTCTACTCCTCTTAATATCACGAAATGAACTGACGTCATTCCTATACCATCGTAAGACTGTATCATTTACCACCTAAGCTGAAGATGTTTGGGGTTTTATATTTACACGCTTACCTATGCATAAACTCTGCTAATCTGTTTGGTTTATCTGGTTTTATATTACGAGATTACGTGGATACTGATAAGTAGTGTTTTGTTTGTAACAATACCAGACTCCAGGTGTGTTCTATTTATGCTGGTTCTTTTAACCCGTTACGGGGTACGTAACAAAACCGTTCCAACCCCTACATCACACCGCATTTCTGTAAACCCCTTCGACACTTACAGCCCTCGGCATTTCCGCAAAACCTCCATCATCCAGCCTGGTTCATTCCGACGACAGCAGACCCGAGAAAGATACAGTCGTCTCAGATTGAATGGCTCATAAAACACTGTTGACCAATAGAAACTGCAGACTGACCATGGACCGGGGAAGCAGACAAGCCAGTTCTCTCTGCCTCGCCCCGACCCATTTTGTGGACTATGAATTGATTCTTACACTGGAATAATTTAATCAGAGGAACTGAATGTGGACACAGGGAGCTTCAGGAAATGATCTGCTAAACCTGAGACCATTCTCAAACAAGTCGCCATTTGTTATGTGAAGGGCGTGGACTCTGAACTGATTCCTGACCCAGGGACAATCTAATCAGAGCAATAAACCTGAGACCATGCTCAGGGGAGCAGCTAATTGTTGTGTAAAATGCCAGACATATCAAAGAAGCAATCGGTAGTCTCGTTAGACTCTGTCTGGATTGCCTCATTTAACTGGCTTGGACCAGTCAGGGTGTAAAGATACGAATACACAAGGCTGGGGTGGGCAGAGCCAGGTACAATATGTTGGTTGTAGCTCTGTACAATGATCAGTAACCATGTGACCCAGGTAGGTCAGGTGACCTTGAGCCAATGGTTTGGAAATCCAATGGTTCAATTAATGAGGAACAATATAAGATTCTGGAGCACCAAATATGCCAGGGTGATAATTCTCCAGCGGCCAGAGACCAACCATTGTCGAAAAGTAGTACCACACGGACACGTGGAGATCGGATACATGGGGATCGGAATATGATGGGAGGCATTGACCGTGTGGATATTCAGAGGCTTTTTCCCAGGGCTGAAATGGTTGCCACAGGAGGACACATGTTGAAGGTGCTGGGGAGTCAGTACAGCGGAGGGGTAAGTTTTTTTTTAACTCAGAGAGTGGTGAGTACGTGAAATAGGCTGCCGGCAACAGTGGTGGAGGCGGATTCGATTGGGTCTTTTTACGAGACTTTTGGATAGGTACATGAAGCTTAGAAAATTAGAGGGCTATAGGTATGCCTAGTCATTCCTAAGGTAGGGACATGTTCGGCACAACGTTGTGAGCCGAAAGCCCTGTATTGTGCTGTAGATTTTCTATGCTTTTTATGTTTCTATGGAAACATAAACGTAGACTCTTTACCGAGTAAAAACTTTTCTCTTAATTGACTGTTCATGGAGTGTCTGGGTTTCCAGTAGTGTGCACACAGGAAATGTGTGCAAATCTACGTGATTTTAGTAGAAATAATAAAATATACTTGTTGGTAAATACAGATTCTCTGTATTTCATTGATCATTGTTACAAGGAATGATTCTTCCTTGGTGAATGATTCACGGTGGCATCCATCATTAACATTGCCCACTAACAGGACGTGCCCTCTACACAGGGTTACCATCGGTAAGGAGATACAGAAGCCTGAAAGCTCAGGCTCAGCGATTCAGGAACAGCGTTTTTCCCCGCTGCCACCTGTATCTCAGTTTTGTTTTCTCTATATTTATTTATCCTGTATTTCATTGTACTGTTGCCGTAAAGTTAACAATTTTGCGACGTATGTATGTGATATTAAATCTGGTTCTGATTCATTAAGTGTACCTTTGAAACCTTTGATTCTGATTCAGATACAGGGGGGATATGTTAAATCGAACTTACATTAGTCGAAAGCCAATCAGAACCTCATGTACTGTGCAGTAATATTCTGTGTTCTGTGCTCGATCGAGAGTACCGTATCTTGCTATAGTTAAGTAAGTCGATTAATTATTTAAAATTATTTAAATTAATTATTAATTAATTACACCTTGCTTTTCCAGACTACTCCCAATGCGTTGGATAATAAAGTGCAGGAGAATAAAAAAAAACAATAGACCATATATATATTAGTACCGACCGCTGGATGATCTCGATAGCTTTGCTTGGAAGGGACTTGCCAAGTATTATGTAATGATGAATTGTCCTCGGTGTTGAGACTATGCTGGTCATGGGGTATGAAGGGAAGTATCTGGACAAACAGGAACATTAACGATAGTCAGTATGGGCCAGTGCGCAGTAGGTCATGTCTAACCAATCTCACAGAGCTTTAGGACGTAGTAACCAGGAATGGTGTTGACAGCAAGGCAGTGGATGCGTCTGCACGGACTTCAGCAAGGAATTTGCAAGATTTACACGGAAGGATGGTCGGGACGGTTCAGTCGCTTGGCTTTCACGATGAAGTAGTAAATTGGATTAGCCATTGGCTATGTTGGGGAAACTAGAGTGTGGTAATGGATGGTTGTCTCTCTGATTGGAGGCTAATGGAGAGAGGAGATCCGCAGGAATCGTTGCTGTGCCCGTTGTTACTTGTAATCTATATCCACGATCTCGATAATAATGTCGTTAATTAGATCAGCAAATTTGCCGATGACACCAACATTACGGATGTAGTTGACAGCGAGGAAGACAACCGGAGCATGAGGCGGGATCTGGACCAATGGAAAAATGGCCTGAAAAATGGCAGATGGGATTTAGATCAGACAAGTGTTAGACGTTGCCCTTTGGGCGGACCAGCCAGGGTGGGTCTGACACAATGAGAAATAGGGCACTGAGGAGTACGACAGAGCAAACGAATCTGGGAATGCAGGTCCATAATTCAACGAAAGTTGCGGCACTGTTACACAAGGTCGTAAAAGAAACTTTTCGTACTTTGGCCGTCATAGACCAAAGTACTGAGTACAGGAGCTGGGACGATATTTTGCTGCTGTTTAAGGCTTTATTGGGGCCTAATTTGGAATAGTGTGTGCAAGAAAGATTAAAATATGATTAAAATAATGCAGAAAAAATTACACGGCTAATGCCGGGACGGACTGAATGTTTTTAATTAAAAGGAAAGATTACACATGTTAGCAGTTTATTCCTGAGCGGGTAGAAGACTGAGGGGAGATTTGATTGAGGTATACAACATTATGAGGCGTATAGAGAGTGTAAATACAAGCGTGTTTTCTCCACTGATATCGGGCGAGAATACAACTGACGATCATGGGTGAAGTGTGAAATGTGAAATGTTTAAGGGAAACATGAGGGGGAAATTCTTCTGCCTGAGGGTGGTCAGAGTGTAGACAGAGCTGCCAACACAAATGGTAATTGAGATTCCGATGCCAATCTTTAAGAGATGTTTGGAGAGGTACATGGATGAGAGGGATATGGATGGCCACGGTCCGGGTGAGGTCGATGGCAGTAGGCAATTTAAATAATTCCTCACTGACCTGACGGGCTGGAGACCCTGTTTCTGTGCTGTGGTTTTCTATGGCTGTCTGACTGTGTATCTGGGTTAGAGCTTCAGCGTCACACAGCACCGACCGATCTAGAAAGTCGTTGATACTGTTCGATCCCTCTGTCCTTACAACACTGAAGTAATTTGGATGGTTATTCTGTATTCTCCAATTGCCTGCGATGGGTTTGAAGGGAGACAAGTGTGAGCCTGATTATTGCTTTGCCTTCGCTGCGTATTTAGTTTGTGTAGTTTTGCGTGTTTCATTTATTATTGATTTCAGAGGGAGACACGGATTCCACACCGGCCATGTGGATTCAGGGTTAAAAGGATCGAAATATGAGCGTATCTACACCTGATACGATAAAACCACGATTCAGAGGTAAATTGGCATTTGGATAAATTGGTGTGTACTTGAATTGGGAATTCGGATTGCCATTCTGGACGGCTGGTTCTTGTAGTGAGCACCAGTAGCTGCTGCTGAACACTTTGAAATTCTGGTATCTCGTTGTAGGGCTCCATTGGAAAAGATGCTTTGAAGTCATTGTAGCATTTGCCCTGTAATATGTAAGTGGTAGGTCAGTTTAGAAAACCCGCTGGTGCAGTCAATCACTCAGCGATTTGCTGACGTCGTCCCCCTTAATTCCATTAATTATCCAGGTGCTGCTGTGTGATCAGATTAAATCGATTATTTCCTCAGCCCTATTTATTGGAGCACTGTAACTGCAGACTCGCAATAGAGTTGTAAACTGCAGCAGAATTTCGACTCTGCATGAGGAACACGGCTGCGCTCTATCTTCCAGCCAGAATTCACTCTATCTACTACATCATCTGCCTTCTGTTAGGAAGCCAATACTGAATCAACGTAGCCAGGTTTCCCTCGGTCCCATGCCTCCTGACTTTCTGATTGAGTCTACTATAGGGAACTGATCAAACTCCTGACCATAATTAATGCAGCCACATCGACTGTTCGGATTCATCTGTTAGTTTTATTTTCATTTTCAAATAATTCAATCTGACTCATAAAGGACAACATGCCATGTTTTCTCTCCGCAGCCAGACTACATCTCTCCAAATACTCATAAGTTCCTCCTTCAATAATCCCCTCCAGTAGTTTACACACAACCGATGTAAGACTCCCTGGTCTATAATTCCAAAAACTATCCCTATTATCTTTCGTCAACAAATGAACAACATTTTCCACACTCCAACAACTAGGTCTACTTCCGTGGCCAGCGAAGACACAAATATCCTGTCCAAAAGCGCAGCAATATCCGAGATCGCCTTCCAGAATTACCTGGACTATATCCCTTCCGGCATCGGGGAATCATCTATCATAATGTTTTCCAAATTTCCAGCGCATCCTTTCTTAGTTTCGGCATGTTCTAGCATATCTGCCTTTTGACGCTGTGTTCACATTGATCAATGTATTCAGTGAGGAGCTTCCCCTCCTCTTTGGACTCCAGATACAAGTATTCCTCTTTTACCTCTGATCTATCCACTCTCTCTCCAGCCTCCTCCTGTTCTTCACAGTGCAACTTGTCAAGGATTTCTCAAATCCCCTGGAAGTCTTTTAAGTCCATTGTTAAATTCCTTCCTGTCTACATTGTGACTTGCTGTAGCCTTACCTGATCCTTTCTTCCGTTTCTGTAAGTATCGTTCTTTCTTCCTCTTGATGTGTTGTTCCAACTTTCTTGTCTCCAAGGGTTACTTTACGCTATCGTCCTTTCCCTGCGTCACTGAGACAAGCCTTACTGAACCCCGTGTCAGTGCTCCCTAAACAATCCTCACATATGTGTTGCGCAATACCCCGAGTGCATCATTTCCCAATGTACGTTCCTGAGCTCCTGCCAGGAGTCACCACACATCGCTGTCCCCCAATTAAATAGATCCCATGCTCCCTGGTCCTAACTCTGTGCAAGGTAAATGTCGGTGAATTCTCCCTGTTGTTCTGAAATGCGGACCCGCGGAAAGATCTGTCACCTGACCCGTTTCCTTTTCTAATATTAGATCTGGTATGGAATGTTCGCCAGTCAGCCTTTCTTCTTATAGTGACATGAATCCTTCCTGAACACAACTGAGAATTTATGCCATTCCTAAAAATTTTACCTTGGGTATGTGCCAAAGACTATTAGGGAAGTTGCAGTTGCTGTGCCAATAACGGCTCATTTCCAGTTTCCGCTTCCCGGTCGGTTTCTCACTGTTGCCGTTGCGTTTTTTTTTGTTAATCTTGTGGGCGGCTGTACAGGATACTCCAAATGGGGAGATCGCGCCCATTTCAAAAGGAAGAACAGAAACAGTGTTCGTCTCCCAGTCTATTTAAAAACGAACGCTCCACGTTGTCCTCCCTTTCTGCAGCTGCGATACTATCCCTGGTTTCCCATCGCACTCACTTTACACTCTGTTACCCGACCCTGTCCATTTTGAAGAAAGTAAAACCCAGACATTCCTGAAGTCATCTCTGTCCTTGCGTCAGTCGAGTGTCTGTGATAGTTTGGAACATACTTCAACCAAAGTGACAATCACGCCTGGCGCATTGAACGTTTATATTGCTACCTACCTGAAGTGTAGGAAGCAAACAATCTTCCGCCAACTTTGCAATTTCCGGTTGAGCAGGTATATGATTATTTGAATTTATGGCATATTTGCCAAATCTGTTCATTGTAAAACGACTTTATTTGAAAACTCCGCTGAATTTTCATTAGACACGGGCGTTATCTACACAGATGGCCATTTAATGTAAACACATACTTCATTCCATTTCTCAGCTCCTCTCTGAATTTCCTCTGTGTCAGTGTATAGATACAAGTATTGGTGCACATGCTGAGAAATTGTAACATGAACCCAAATTGTTGTAGGATGTATACCGGGGAACTCAAATATCTGTCCTGGTAAAAATAGTTTTGAGTTTGCCATTTCAGGGAATGGGCTACATAGGGCATCCAAAATAATATAAAATTAGCTGATATAGAAAACAACAAAATCATCGATTTTCTGCGTTTTTCTACCTCGGCATCTTTCTGAATGTCACTGCTGTGCCGAAACCTTCTGCGGACTCTATTTGCCACAACGATATGTCTTACGGTTAACCCGTTAAACACCAGGATTAAGCCGATTGGTAGCAATGGTGTTAAAATACAGTCCAGTAATGTGTACCCTCTCCACGAGGGTGAAGTAACGTATTCATATGTGGTGGTGCACCGCCACGGCGTGTTGTCAATGATGACGTAAGGTTCAAGGGCAAAGTATAACGGGACACATTTCCCGCAGCTCACTATAACCACGGTCACGATAACAACCGTTGCTGTCCTCTCTGTGCAATATCGCTCCCGCAGCTTTCGACAACATATTGCGATGAAGCGATCGAAGGTAAAACTGACCGTAAACCAAACAGAACAGTCCGTCGTTACAACCTTAAATACAAGTGTCAGAGCGCATACAGGAGTGATGAGCAGGAATCTAGAATAAATGTAGATATTGTTGGTCTGTTCCACTAAATCAGCAACGATAACCACCATCAGATCCGCTGTTGCCATTCCAACCAGGTAACGGGTGATGCATTTGGAGAGTCCGCATTTTCCCCGAGAAAGGATCACAATCGCCGTTAAATTAACTGCATGAAATTTGGAAACATAGTAGAAATATGGTCAGTTCCCTGAATGTCCCCATTTTACCGATGCTATGCAGGGTATGGTCTGTTTGGAAGTGGAAAGCGGGAATCCAGTGTGTGCGGTCTCGGTCGCTGCACTCCGGCTGGAGGACAATGACGGATGTGAGTGTCAGTGGATTGGCGACCTTCCCACAGTTTAAAGCGAGGCATCCGCGTTCAACGACTCACGGACCGGTGAATGGAAGATTGTAAACAACATCATTCCCATTATTAGGGGAGAAACATTTGAAGGGATTGTTTGCAGCGGTGAGAAAGAGGAATGAAAAGATACAAAACACAATTTATCATTTACTGACTTATGTAAGAACACATCTACTTGTCGAAAATAGACTGGACCGTCATTTAAACAAGCTGCAACATTGTCATATGTTGGAAGTGTCTGCACTGATAGAGACTCGGCCCTAGAAAAGCAGAGACCGGCATGTCTTCAGAAATCCTAGCGAGGTGAAATTATGAAACAATGTCAATATCGGCACGAACCTAACTAACAAAAGAAAAGTCACTTCCATCAAAGTACGAAAATAAAAATAAAACAATGAGAAGCTTAAATCCTCCATTCCGGAAACACGTTTCAGCCGACGGTAGCATCTGTGCTCAGTAACAGTGCGGATACCGCAGCAGAGTAACGACGGCACCAGACATAAAGTAACCAGCTCCGGCATCTTACCGGGGACACCAACCGCCACAAGTGTGGGATAGAAAATAGCCGCGATGTAGTAAATCGTCGAATATCCCATATTCCGTCAGAAGCAGCGTTCAGTTGTACGGAGTGTTTCAGCTGCTCAGATGGACTGGTGATCGGTTTAGCAGATTTTTATTGAGGTGAGAGCAATTCCACTAAGACAATTAGCGTGGCGATCACGTCAGGGCCATTATTGACAACCAAATGCACAAACACTTACGTTAAACTATTTTTATTCACTGTTCCCGTGTCATTTACTTGACTCCTCAAGGGATATTGCAATCTATTTACTTTAAAACAATTTAAACTATTTAGATAGGGTATTTCTTTAAATCTGTGTTGCTTTTAAATTAGGCATTCATGTTGAAGTCGATTTATTTTGTAACAGTTAACGGAGTATATTCGCTTCTGAAATAAAGGAAAGGAGTTTGTTCTGACAGGTGTGATGGAGAACAATTCTTTGTTAAATGGGAACATTCACTCTTTCTTTTCGTTCGTTCGTTTCAGTCATTCCGGGCGGTTTGAGTGATGCAAACCACAGTGACAGCTGACATATGTTACAATGAAATACACTGCAAGTATTTCTGCAAACACTGTAAAAGATCCAAAGCGATATTCCAGAGACCTGTGATCAAAATCCGTAGATTCCCAGGCTGTTTTATATTTGCCAGGAAGTTGTATTTTCCTTCTCCTGATTTACTGTCAGGTATATTGCCTTCCGAGCGTCACTGTAAGTATGTGCAGAACAGCGGATGTGGTGAAGCTGACCTGTCAATCACACTTCTTTCTGCTCCTGCCGTGCACCGCTCCGTGCCGATTGTGGTTCGCGTACCGATGAGCGGCCCTCGGCTTACTGAAGAACGTCCCGACACTCAGTTTCCATTGTGGAACTCGTACCAATATGCGGCCCTCGGTTGACTCGAGAAAGTATCACCTCTGCCTTCAAATTCACCATTCCAAAATGAATCTCTCCGTAATTTTCCGGGTTGAACTCCCTCTGTAACTTCTCAGCGCTGTCCTGTGTCCTGTCACTGTCCTGTTCTAATCTGTGAGAATCTTCTATACTGTCCATAATTTCACCAACCTCCACGTCATCGAAAACACAATAAGCCATCCTTCCACCTCTTCATCCAAGTCATTGATAAAAAGACAAATAGCCCTGGGTTCAGAATAAATCTCTGCAGGACACCTGTCACCAAAGGCCAGGGAGAAAACGCTTCATCCACAACAATCTTCTGCCTTCTGTGGGCGTCAGTCCTGAATCCACAAGCCAAGTTTCCCTGGATACCAAACCTTCTGACGTTATGAACGGTCCTACCATGGCTAATCTTAACGCCATGTTAAAATCCATTCATATCAGATCATGTATCCCCCACGTTATTTCCGGAAGACGACGGAACAAACACGTTCTCCCATCTGTTTCTCTCTTTTATTGTCTCCGCCTTCGCTCGGGCGAGTGTAAAGATGTGAATTATCCTCACCCTCCGGGGGCAACCTTGAAGTGGTTACCCAACTCCTTCATCCACATCACCGTCGATGGCCTGAAACGTAAATCCAAGAGCATCATCTCATCTCGGTCCAGGCCTCCCATTGACAATATGTTTTCTGGAACTCGGCTACTTACTACAGGACATTGACTATCTCTAAGGGGTTTGAGTTGGTTAATATGGTATCACTCCTACTTGTTTGGAGGGGGTCTGGATTCGATATACTGATGGACTTGCTTTGTCAGCGACATCATATGTCCCTGCAAATCGCGATGCTCTAAAGAGCCTTGGCTGATGCACTGAGTTCCTAACCATCTGTCCAATTTCAGACAACAGCTGTTTTGTTCACCCCTGGAAACAAGCTTAGCTTTGCTGTTCCTTCCATCCCTTATTATGGACGGTATCATAATGAGCCTCCTTAATAGAGCCAATTAATCGCTGCTTGCATTTGTCCTTTCCAATAACATCATACACGGTGTGTAACAAATCTAGCCCAAAGAGGGATTCTAACTATGTCATTTTAGATAACATTGTCTTTAAAGTTCTGTTCATCCGTTCAGCAAATGCATTCTATTGTGGTCGATAAGAGATACCAACTTGAGTTTTACCCCAGACAGTCTCATATATGGATGTAGCGGGGACCATGACTGATTCTAGAGCGCTTTGCAATCCCCAACGGGTAGAAACTCTGTCCAACAAAATCCTGTCTCTTTACGTCAGCGGTTTTCATTATCTAGATGGGGAAGTCGCTCCCCATTTAGTGAACGCATCCACTATCTCGAAGACATAGTTCAGTCCTCCAGAGGGTGGAGGTGAAGATCGAACAGAATTAACCAGTAAATTTACAGATGGTCCCTCTATGGAGCGTATCCTGAAACGGCTTTCTTAGCCGATTTATCTGGTTTCTCAACGGGCACAAATCAAACAATTCTTGCAATAATGTTCATATCCTCGCAGATTTGGCCACCAACATAGATTCCGCAACTGTTCCTATGATCTATCTGCTCCTTGATGCCCACAAATGTTATGGTGTCAAAGCATCATTTGGTTTCTTTCACAATTCCGCACCTAAAATTTACCACTATCAAGGATAATCCAAATCCTTGTCTGTACCCATCGATATTTCCCATAATCTTCAGAATCCTCTCCTGTTTGTACCTTTGCTAAGTCCTGATCCTGTTGCAGTGTCGTGACTGTCTATATGTGTAGAGTTTGCTGGCTTTGCTGTCATCCCTACCTCTACATCTGCACTCACTTTAATCACCCAGTTGATTCCAGTTATGAATAACTCACCAGCCTTCCTGCTCCTTTCTGGGGATGGTTTTAAGCGAACCACCACCTTTTTAATCCATCAGTTTTTCCTCTTGCCTTCTCAAATATTTACTTCAACAAGGGAGATGATGACAATGGTTTGTCTCTACTGGGATATAACCTCTAGCTTCTCATAACGGTAAATATTCAGTCAAAGCACATGAGCATTCAGTGAATGAAGGGAGATGGGTCATGTACAGCCATCAGAGTTTAGTCTCATTCGGTATCTTGTTCAGCGCAGGAAAAGTGAGCCACAGGACTTGTTCCTGTGCTCTGCTGTTCCATGAACCTAGTATGTCCAGGTGATGTGTTCACATTGTAATATCAATCTCTTCACCATCTTCTGTCCATTCACTTACAATCATCTATGTCTTCTGCACTGACAGGTCTAATATAGGAGACGGTGTCTTCCATTACCGGAACAAGCTCTCCCACCAGCCATGCCATTGAGGAGCGGGACGTTTCCGGCTGTGCAGTGACGTAAGCCGTGTCGGCAATTTCTCAGAGTTCATCAGTCAACCGCCTGCTGCAATGTGGAACTTTGGATGATTCCAAATGTCAAACTTGAGCTTCCCTGACAATCCTACTCCAAAACTCTCTCTGTGCTGCACAGAACAACGTAGTTACTGTTACGAATTGTAAAGGTTTAGAAGCGAATCAGCAGCAAGAGGTCATACACTGGGACAGATTTCAATATTAAAACTACTATGCTTATTAGTACCTGCTCATATAATAGTTACTTAACTAGATAAACAAAAGTTAACAGCGTTATGTGTATATACGTGTAACTATCAAGCTTAATAATAGTTATTAAAGTCTTAAGATTCAAATAGCAAGTTAATAAGATTCAGAAATGCACAGAATAACTGCTGATTGTAGAAAGATTTTGTAATTCAGAGTGGAATGTAGACAGGGGTCAATTCATGTTGAATTCCATAGGTTCCACGCTGGTTAAACGAGTCACCAAAGATCATGTCTGTCGAGTCGCTCCGAATCTCCAGAGGACTTATCACCAAAAGCAATCTGTAAGAGGAATATCGTCTTCGCGGGGTTACCACACAACATACACAGGCAAGTGACAAGACATTAGTCGTCCCACAGGATATCCCAAAGAATCCCATTTTATGGATTATACGAAGAGACAGTCACTTCTAGTTTATGCACTGCGTGCCGATGATCAACCCACGCTTGTGGGCTTGGGAGAGTTGCAAACCCCAGCTGAGACAAGCTGAATCTACCGGCTTCCACAGTCCCTCTCTCTCTCTCCCCCCCCCCCCCCCTCACTCTGCTTAATCTGCACAGACATCTTGTAACTGACGTCATAGTCCAGCCTCACTCAAGCGCTCTGAAAGAAACAGTCTCAGTAACGACCTCAGGATCGTGACACTTCCCTCCAAAAAGGGAAATTTTGATCTAAAAGAGAAAACTTTTAACTGCAAATTACAGTATGAGAGACAGTACATATATGGTAATCATGTTTAGCATACTACCGACCAATAAAGTACATAGCAGAAGCGTATACAAATATTATCATAAAAACATTGCGAGCTTAACATCTGGAAGGACAATCAGCAATTATATTATCTTGGCCTTTAATGTGAGTTGTCATCATATCATATTCTTTCAGAATGAAACTTTGTCAACTGTAAGATTGGCCTTCGAGAGCCTTTCAAACAACTTTTCCACCGCAGTGATATGTCTTTCCCATGTGTCACTTCCTGTAATTGTTCATCAATATAGGCATCTGTGTGTTTTATCCCTCGAATTACAAAATGAATCATTCTCTGGAAGGTCCGTGGTGCATTTCTCATTCCAAATAGCAAAACATTGTATTCATACTACCCAGAAGGTGTTACAAATGCCGGAATTTCTCTACTTCTATCCGTTAATGGAACACACCAGTACCCTTTTAACAGAGCAACTTTTGTAAGAACCTTAGCTTTTCCAACCTTTTCTATGCAATCATCCACTCTGGGGATAGGATAATCTTCTGTTTTTGTTACAGTATTCACCTCTCTATAATCAGTGCAAAAACCTAACACCATCATCTGGTTTAGGTACAATAACACAAGGCGAACTCCAATCTGAGTTAGAAGGCCTAATAATACAATTTTTCAACATATACCCAATTTCTTGTTCAGCAAGTTTACATTTTTCCATGTCATGCAATAAGGATGTCGTTTAATTGGTTTAGCATGACCGACATCGACATCATGGACACCTATTGCCGTTCTCTCTGGGACATCGAGAAATAAATCATAAAATTCTATAATTAACTCTTTCATCTCCAGCCACTGCAGCGCTGTAAATGGGCCAATTTCTCATCTATCGAATTCAAAATACTCGAGTTCGTCAATATAACAGAAACAATGTTCGGATTATGATAAGCCTCAGATGCGTCAATCAATTCGTTCCCAGGGTTGTTAGACTCATTTTTATATTGCACTCTGGTCACAGCTGCGCATTGTTTATCGAATAATGGTTTTACCATGTTTACGTTTAACAGCTGTGTTGGCTTCCGTCGGTCCTGTATTTTGACTAAATAACTAACATCATTGATCCTAGCGAAAACTTCATAAAGGCCATGGTATCTCGCCGGAAGTGGGTTCGTTACAGTCGGTAAAAACATTAATACTTTGTCACACTTCTGGAATGATCTCATCCTGGCTTGTTTATCAAAAATGTTTTCATACTGTTCTGAGAAACTTTTAGGTTTTCCTTCGCTCGGTTATAGGGTTTGTGTAATCTATCTTTGAATTTCAAAGCATAGTCCAGCAAATTGATACGCATGCCCTGATTAATACACTCTGCCTTTAACAGGGTCAAATATCCTCGAACCCTATGACCAAATACAGGTTCAAATGGACTGAAACCTAGTGAATCCTGTTACTGATTCTCTCACCATGAATAAAAGTAAATGAACTCCTTCATCCGAATCCTTTTCATTTTGAGCACAGTATGGCTTAATCATTGTTCTGAGGGTAGAATGGAATCTCTCCAAGGCCTCCTGTGCTTTTGGATCTTAAACGGACGACATAATCTGCTTAGCACCCAGTTCCTAAACTACTTGCTGGAAAAATTCGGGCGTAAAATTGCTTCATTGATCACACTGAATCTCATCAGGTAAACTAAATAAAGTTTAAAAATAAGCTTTATAAGATCATTCGACACAGTTCTGGTTTCTATATTTCTGACAGGTATTGACACGGGAAATCTGGATGCTCTACAGATGATGGTTAGCAAATATTGATGACCAGCTTTAGTCTTTTGGAATGGGCAAACACAATCCACAATAACCTTAGAAAAGGGTTCACCAATTACCGTAAAAGGTTGCAATGGGGGGGGGGAGGAAGGGACTGATTAGTTTTACCCACATCCTGACAAGTGTGACAAGTCCTGCAAAATGTTGCGACATCTTTCCGCAAACTGGGCCAGAAGAATTGCTTCGAAACTTTCTTCACAGTTTTATTCACACCGAGATGGCCACCCAAGGGCCCGCTACGGGCTAAATTTAAAACCTCTTTCCTATAGACATTGGGGACAACAACTTGGTGAATAATTGTCCATTCACCACTTGCAGAAATACCAGGTGGTCTCCACTTTCTCATTAACATTCCTACTGGAAATATTATCCTACTGGCACCTTCCTAATATCATCATCTGAGAGAGCCTTTTCTTTCAGAGCTTCAATGTCAGGGTCTCTCTTCTGTTCCGATATAAACTCCTTCCTAGACAGCGACAAATCTTTATCGTCAGATTTAATACCTGGTTCTTGGTGGCACAATGAAGGCAGAAAAGTCCCTGCCAAGTCATCAAAACCTGAGTCACGATCAGGGGTAGTAGAGTCATACTGCACAGATCTGTCTGCATTGGCTGACTTCTTAGTCAAACTTCGAGTTAATGCGAAGGAGGTTAAATGTGAAAATTCATCTTTGAATCCGCAATGATTGGCTTAGCTGTCAGCTGCATTGCAGGAACAACCTTACCATCTGCTAGTTCATTCCCTAACTACAAAGAAACACCATCCACTGGTAAGCTGAGTCGTAGTCTTATTTTAACAAGTCCTTTAACTAACACTGACTTCAGAATTACTTTGTGCAGGGGTGCAGGAACAACGCCGATCCCGATGACTTTAATCAGGTTTACCTCACTAGTGGCTGTCTCATCACTACACTTTAGAACACTTTTTACATAAGTGACTGAGAAGCCCCAGTGTCTCGAATAATTTTCACCTGTACTGGGGTTGTCGCTTCTTTCACTGACACAAACATATTTGACATAAAATGATTGATTCCCTTCTTAGTTCGGTCAGACCTCTTAGTCCCCGATAGTGTTTCTTCAGAATGTTCAGAAACCCATGAGTGTTTCAACACGTTGAACGGAAACATCTGGAACTGCCTCCTTTTTCTTCTTTTTCTTCAAAAGCAAACAGTTAGCCATTACATGACCAGCTCTCCTACAATAGTGACAAGTAAGACCAGAATATTTCTCCTTCAATTGTTTTCCTTCATCCTTACTTTTGTCACCAGACCCAAACTTATTTTTTGGTTTACCCTGACCGTCCATGCTGCTCTTTTGTAAGGTCTTACTCGGGGTAAACTTAAATTTGTGTGTTAAGGCAAACTCACCGCTAACTTAGCAGACTCTTGCAACGTGGCAGCGTCGTTCTCATCCAGATAACTCTTTATGTCATTAAGGACGCACCTTCCAAATGTTTCAATTAGAATCAACGCTTTCAAGTTTTAAAATTATCATTCACACTTTCATATGTACACCGTCACTGGAAAAATGCAGACATTCATAAGCAAATTCCACATGTCTGATTCACAGTTTTCTTCAACTTTCTAAACCTTTGTCTATAGGCTTCTGGAACCAGTTCATGGGTTTTAAGCAAAGCCTGTGTCACTGTCACATAATTAGCTTCATCTTCAATTGATAGGGCCGAGTAAGCTTGCAAAGCCTTACACTTAATTACACTCTGTAAATGGGGTGACCAGCATTCGTCCGGCCACTGTAGAGCCTTAGCCATCTTCTCAAGATGCTGAAAGGACTTATCAACCTCAGCCTCCATCAATTGGAGGGACCCGTTTAACTTCTTGACTGGCCACAAACGGTATAACCACCTCCCTAGAGCCAGGCGTTTGCCTCCCGAGACCTACCCTCTCTATATATATATCTAACTGCCTTTGTTTGTCTCTTTCTCTTTCCTCAACCTCTAATTCGAATCATCGAACTTCATTTGTTCCAGTCGTAACAGGGTCTCAAGTTAACTTTCAGGAAACCTCTCTAACACACCTCCCTCAAGTTCCTCCTTGTGTATGTAGTGCTCAGCTATTATCCTCTGAATTTGTACCTTTTTCATGGACCGTTTTACATCAGTAAGTTTTAGCTCCTAAGCAATGGCCGACAATTCATCCTTTTCGGCATTCTATAATATCTCAGGGTCTGGTGTTGCCAGAAATTCCCCACCATCTATTTGTGCTGATCTCCACAAACAAGTAAATCAAAAGGAAATGGGTATTTCCATTTATACTATCAAATAGATATTTAATCTTTCAGTAAGCTACATTTGTTCACATCGTGGACGAGCCCCCATATTTGTTACGAATTATAAGGGTTTATAAAATAATCCGCAGGAATAGGTTATACACTCAGTCAGGTTTGAATGTTCAAACTGTTATATTTATTAGTATCTACTCATAATATAGTAACTTACCGAGATAAATAAAGTTAACAGTGTTATGTGTATATATGTATAACGATCAAGCTTAAGAACAGTTATTAGTCTTAAGGTTCAAATGGTAAATTAGTAAATTTCAGTAATCCACGGATGAACTGATGATTGGAGAGATATTTCGTCATGCAGAGTGGAATGTTGAGAGAGGTTGATTCGCGTCGAGTTCCATAGGTTCCACGTTGGTTAAAAGAGATAACAGTCACCAAAGATTATGCCCGTCGAGTCGCTGCGAATCCCCATACGAATTATCACCAAATGTGACCTGTCACAGGAATATGTCTTTCAGGGGCTACCACACAACATACCTAGGCAAGGGTCAACACTCAAGAGATCCCACGGGATATTGGGAAAAAAAAACACCCGTATGGATTATACGAAGTGGCGGGCACTTTTCCGTTAAATGATCAAAACACCTTTGTGGACATAGGAGAGTTCCAAACCCCAGCTCTTACTCTCATCCTGTCCTTCTGTGTATAATCTGCACAGGCCACGTCATCCTGTGACTGACGTCATAGCCCCGCCTCACTCAGGTGCTCTTAAACGAACAGTCAGTAACGACCATAGGTTCGTAACATTACAATTATCTCAATCAAAAATTTAATGGCATATTGTAGACGAGTTCGCAAGAAAATCGATTAGATTCTTATATTATTTATGAGTAGGACATAAATCGAATAGATTCACGCTCTGGTTCACATTAAGGAATGTGTGACAGAATCAGCAAACGCAAGGGAGTCCAGAGATACACGGTGAAGGGCGCAATTTCGAATTGATGGGGGAAATGTATTCATGCAAATAATGCTGATACATGAAACAAGCTGCCTTGGTGGGTTTTATTTCAATCAATTTATGAAATTAGTTACGCACTTATTTATTTAAATTAATTAATGCAGTTATTTTGTTTATTTTAATTCAACATTTCAGAAGTTGTGTTGCCAATCCATAGAGGTTTACGGATCAGATGCTGCTCAATTGGCGCTGTGTGGTTTAGCAACGTATAGCATGCAGAATTACGTCGGGCCGAATTGTCTGTTTGCCAGATGACCCTGAGGCCTCGAATGTGCTGCACAATACAACCGTCATTGTTCACCAATGCACTGTCCCTCTCACATTTTTAACATCATCCAAATGCAGAAGGCTATTGTTCTAATAATATCTCAGTGAATATAGAATCTATTTTAAGAGTATTCACTAGATTGGTGAAACAGTGGGAAAGAAGGATAAAAGTCCTAGCGGCCCATACTGAGTCAGATATTCACAGGTACGGGACTGAGAAAACATGTATAACGCTGGAGCAGACAGATACAAAATGAAACCCACAGTCTCACACTGTAGCAGAGACTGACAGATACAGAATGAAACCCACACTCTCACATTGTAACAGAGACTGGCAGATACAGAATGAAACACACACTCTCACACTGTAGCAGAGACTGACAGATACAGAATGAAACCCACACTCTCACACTGTAACAGAGACTGACAGATACAGAATGAAACCCACACTCTCACACTGTAGCAGAGACTGACAGATACAGAATGAAACCCACACTCTCACACTGTAGCAGAGACTGACAGATACAGAATGAAACCCACACTCTCACATTGCAGCAGAGACTGACAGATACAGAATGAAACCCACACTCTCACACTGTAGCAGAGACTGACAGATACAGAATGAAACCCACACTCTCACACTGTAGCAGAGACTGACAGATACAGAATGAACCCCACACTCTCACATTGTAACAGAGACTGACAGATACAGAATGAAACCCACACTCTCATACTGTAACAGAGACTGACAAATACAGAATGAAACCCACACTCTCACATTGCAGCAGAGACTGACAGATACAGAATGAAACCCACACTCTCACACTGTAACAGAGACTGAACCATACAGAATGAAACCCACACTCTCACACTGTAGCCGAGACTGACAGATACTGAATGAATCCCACACTCTGACACTGTAGCAGAGACTGACAGATAACTAATGAATCCCACACTCTGACACTGTAGCAGAGACTGACAGATACAGAATGAAACCCACACTCTCACACTGTAACAGAGACTGACCCATACAGAATGAAACCCACACTCCCACACTGTAGCCGAGACTGACAGATACAGAATGAAACCCACACTCTCACACTGTAGCAGAGACTGACAGATACAGAATGAAACCCACACTCTCACACTGTAACAGAGACTGACCCATACAGAATGAAACCCACACTCTCACACTGTAGCCGAGACTGACAGATACTGAATGAATCCCACACTCTGACACTGTAGCAGAGACTGACAGATACAGAATGAAACCCACACTCTCACACTGTAACAGAGACTGACCCATACAGAATGAAACCCACACTCTCACACTGTAGCCGAGACTGACAGATACTGAATGAATCCCACACTCTGACACTGTAGCAGAGACTGACAGATACTGAATGAATCTCACACTCTGACACTGTAGCAGAGAGTGACAGATATAGAATGAATCCCACACTCTCACACGAGAGCAGTGACTGACAGATACAGAATTAAGTGCTTAAGAAATATTCAAAACAATCAAGTAATGATAATGAACCAGAAGATTTTAATGCTAGCAGATTGGAGATTAGGAACGAAATTACTGGAGCCTGAGAAGGCCTTTGCCAGCACTATTAAGGAAAACGTTAAGGCGTTCTAAAAGTATGTGAAGACGAAGAGGAAAAGATGTTAGAGAATAGCAGCAATCAATTGTTAGCGCGGAGAAGTGTGTATGGAACCGGAGGAGATAGCAAATGTACTTAATGAATACTCTGATTCATTATTCACTACTGAAAAAAAAAGGATCTTGGCGATTGTAGATATGACTTGCAGTGGACTGTAAAGATTAAGTTTGCAGATGTTAAGGAAGAGGATGTGCTTGTTACAACGAATGACACGAACCCACGTGCAGGGCACAGGCACGGAGATTTATTTAGGATGCAGACGTGAAGGGCAAACAGGAGGGAGAGCTGGGCAGGAGACGTCGGATAGAACCTATGTTGAATCAGAGCGTCGAGAAAGAAACGGTCGACAAAATTCTTCTCAGTACGGAGAGACAGAGTCACACTGAAGTAAAACTTGAGAAGACTTATCTTGGCGCGGAGAGGCTGGGTTTTTGTTTGTTATGCAGAGCGGAATATAGAGTGAGGTTGATTCACGTCGAATTCCACAGATTCCACGCTGGTTAAATCAGGCAACAGTCACCAAAGATCATACCCGTCGAGTCGCTCCGAATCCACATACGAATTATCACCAAAAGTGACCTGTAACAGTAATATCATCTTCCGGGGGCTACCACACAACGTACCTAGGCAAGGTTCAACGCACAAGTGGGCCCACGAGATATTCGAATAAATCCACTCCTATGGATTATACGACGCGACAGTCACTTTTCCGTTATGCACTGCGTACCGATGATCAATCGTCATCTGCAGAAAATGATTGCTTATGCGTCCCATTCCCACGAATAATACCAAATGTATTGGGTGAATCACGAAAAGCGATTGTCAAGGGCTCCAGGGCAATATCAAATATTAAAGGGCTTAAAGGACATCCCTGTCTGGTACCTCGAAAAAGCCGAAAAAAAGTGATCTCTGATTATTGGTAAATACAGCCAAAGATATTATCTAAGATATAATTTTTGGCCTAAAATTAAATTTCACAAGTATATTAAATAAATATTCCTATTCAAGTCTTTCAAACGTCTTCCCAGTGTCAAGCGAAATAGCACATTCTGGTGTATTTGATGAAGTTGTGTATGCAATGTTCATTAACCTCCTGACATTAAGATGCGAATAACGATTTTTAATAAATCCTGTCTGATCCTCGGAGACAATTTGTGGCAATACCTTCACTAATCTAATTGCTAATATTTTGTAATTATTTTTAGAATTCACATTCAGCAAAGATACTGATGTGTATGATGCACATTCAGTTGGATCTTTGGACTTTTTTTTGGAATTAAAGAAATAGATGCTTCATAAAAGTATTGTGGTAATTTACCTACAAATAAAGCGTCTTTAAAATTCTAGATAACCATGGAGAAAATAAATTTGAAAAAAGATTTTAAAAATTCAGTTGTATACCCATCCGGGCCAAGTGCTTTACCAGAGGTCATCGAAAAATTGCTTTCTTTATTTCTTCTAATGTAATGGGTGCATCTAATGCTAAAAGTTCATCAGCTGGTAATTTCGGAATATACAGTTTCCGTAGAAATACATGCATTATGGTAGGATCATCAGGAAATTCTGATTGATATAAATTGCTATAAAATTCTTGAAAGAAATTATGAATTTCATCATGTTCAACCGTCAAAATACCATCCGTCTACGATCTTTGTTAATCTAACGTTTCAGCAAAGCAGTTATCAATTGGTTAGCCAATAATTTACCCGAGTCATTACCATGTATATGAAATACCTCTTAGTTTTAAGTAATTGATTTTAAAACGGGGATGTTAATGACAATCTATTTTGCACCTGAATTCCAATTCTCTGTTTATAAAGCTCCAGATTGGGAGCAACAGAATATTTTATTTTATCAATTTACTTGATATTATCAATCAATGTACATATTGCAATATTAATTCCGTTTTTCAATCCAGCAGAGTATGAAATAATTTGCCCACGAATATATACTTTAAAGTTATCCCATAATGTCCCACTGGAACTTGCTTCCATTGAGTTAGTTGAAAAGAAAAATGAATTTTGTTCTTCAATGTAATTAACAAACTTTAAATAATAAAACAAAATAGAGTTGAACCCTCCACTGTCGATTGGACCTCTGGCGAGGACTAGGCGACGTCTCCACGCGGGCTTTCGAGTGTCCGAAGTTTTCGTATCGGGCGGGTTCGATTACTAGCCTCCACGTTGTAAATTGCCCAGTGTTCCGTTACTAACATGACTAAGTATAAGAGCTTCATCATACTACTCTGCGCTTCTTTACAGCAGCAGTGTGTTATGGTCACAGAGATGGGGAGGGAGGATGAATATCGTGATGAGTGGTTGGGGAAAGTGAGATCGCGGATACGGTGTGGGAAGGAATTAGGTCAAGTAAAAGGGGAGGCAGAGGTTAGCGAGATGGCACAGGCTGCTTAGGAGGGGCTATAGAATCTAAGCGCTGTAATCCGAGAATGCTCCGCAGGCAGCTAAATCCTCTAATCGCTCAGTGCATGTACGGAGAGTGTTCTCCAACTAACACTTCCCTACTCATCCCAGTCTCTCTCTTTCAACCCTTCGTGTCTATTTCCCTCACCAGCTCTTATAATGTCCCGCCTCTTTGTATTCACCAGTCTCCCGAACCCCTCCGGCTATCAGTGCCTAAATCTACCTCTGTCACTCCCTCCATTCACTCCCCAATCCCTGTCTTTCTCTCCCCACCTCTCCCTCCCGCGTGTTTCTCTCCCTGCCCGCCGTCACTCCTACCCCACCCATCACGCAGCCGCGTCTCGGGTTCTCCCCTTTCGAGTTCTCTTCCAATCTCCCTCTTTAGTCCGATTCCCAAAAAGCTCTCCTCACCCCAGATCTCTCGACTTCCCTGATCTCTCACTACTTCACGGGTCTCACTCCCAGACCCTCCCCTCAATCTCTCCGTCCCAAGTCTCTGCCTCATCTCTCTACACTAGCTCTGTCATACAATTCTCCCTCTACTCCGCCCCCAGCCTATCTCGCTCAGTTTCCCTTTCCCTCTGCCGTTTCTCCTCTCCTAGAATCTCGGCTGCGTCTCTCTCTCTTTCCCGTCTTCTTCTCAGACTCTCGCCGCCATCTCTCTACATTCCCCAGTCTCTTTCCCCGCCCACCAGTCTCTCACATTCTCTCTATCCCGTTTCTCCATAACCCCGGCCTCTCTTTCCCTGCATCTCTCTCTCTACCGACTGCACCCCTCACCCTCTCGCTTTCTACCGACACCAAACTCCAGACTCCATTCTCTCTCCCTATATAAAATCTTTCCACAACCCACGATCTCTCTCCACACCAGATCCCTCGACTTCTCCGGTCTCCCTCCCCATGGTCTTTTTCTACCCTTATCTTTCTCTCGCTACCTCACGAGTCTCTGTCCCCGTTTCTTTCTCCCCAGTCCCTCTCTCCCGTCTCTCTGGCCAGAGTCGACTCCTTTCCCCGGTAATACTTTTTCTCTTCATTGACTGCTCATGGAATGTCGTGGAGTGACGATGGCGTCTGAACCTGCGTGTTTTATCCTCGAAGTAATAAAATTTACTTGCTGATAAGTGCAGATTCTCTGTACCTCACTGATCGCTTTTGCAAGGGTTGATTCTTGTCGCAGTGGCGTTTGCCCACCAACAGTATACGTCCTCCATACAGTGTGACCATCGGGGGGGGGGGGGGAGATTAATTGTACTGCCTCCGTACAGGGATCAAATTTCACGACGTATCCCTGTGATATGAAATCTAGTTCTGCTTCTGATTCAGTTGCAGTGGGGATGTGTCAATTTGATTTAGTTGAACGTCTGTCAGAACCTCGTGAGACGATGGGCCGTACTGTGCTGTAATACTCTATGTTCTATGCACTATCTTGTGTAGCGTATCTCACTATTTAACTCCAGTCGATTAATTAGTTAAAGCTCCGACGCCTTCCTTTCCAGACTACTCTCAATGCGCCTGATAATATTGTAGGATCATTTAACAATAGGCCATTAATATCAGTGACGGCCAATAGATGATATCGATAGATTTGCTCGGAAGGGACACGGCAAGTACTATGGAATAAGGAATTGTCCTCGGTGTTCAGACTATCCTGGTCACGGAGTGTGAAGGGAAGCATCGGGACAAACAGGAACATCAGCGATAGTCATTATGGGCCAATGCGTTGTAGGTCACGTCTAACGAAACTTACAGAGCTTTACGAGGTAGTTACCAGGAATGGTGTTGCAGGCAAGGCAGTGGATGCCGTCTACAAGGTCTTCAACAAGGAACTTGCAAGATTTCTCATGGGAGAATGCTCAAGATGGTTCTTTCGCTTGGCTTTCATGATGAAGTAGTAAATTGGATTCGCCATTGTCTATGTTGGGGATGCTAGACTGTGGTAATGGATGGATGTCTCTCTGATTGGAGGCCAGTGACGAGAGGAGTGCCGCAGGGATCGTTGCTGTGTCCGCTGTTATTTGTTATCTATATCAACGATCTCGATAAAAATGTCGTTAACTGGATCAGCAAATTTGCCGATAACACCAACACTCTGGCTTTAGTCCACATCGAGGAAAACTACCACAGAAGGAGGCGGGATCTGGACCAGCTGGAGAGATGGGCTGAAAAATGGTCGATAGGATTTAGTCCAGGCAAATGTTAAATGTTGCAACTTGGGAGGACCAGCTGGTCTGACACAATGAGAAATAGGGCACTGAGGAGTACGATAGAACAAACGAATCTGGGAATGCAGGTCCATAATTCAATGACAGCTGCCTGTTAGACAGGGTCGTAAAGAATAAGCTTTTCCCACATTTAACTTCGTGGCCCGAAGTACTCAGTACAGGAGTTAGGATGTTTTATTGATGCTGTTTAAAATTTTAATGGGGCACAATTTGGACTGTTGTGTGCGGTTGGGCTGAACTGCCTGCAGGAATGATGTAAATAAGTTTGAAAGAATACAGAAAAATACAACACTGTTATTGCCGGGACCAATTATATTGAACAGAAAGGAAGGATGACATATGTTAGCACTTCATTCCCGAGCGAGTAGAAGACTGAGGGGAGATTTGATCGAGGTGTACAACATTATGAGGCGTAGAGAGAGTGTAAATGCAAGCGGCCTTCCTCCACTGATGTTGGGCGAGAATACAACTGGAGATCATGGGTGAAGAGTGAAACGTGACATATTTATGGGAAACATGAGGGGAAACTTCTTCACTCAGAGGGGTCGTCAGGGTGTAGACGGTGCTATCAACGCAAATGGTGATTGCGATTCCAATGTCAACGTTTAAGAGGTGATTGGATAAGCACATGGGTGAGAGGGAGATGGATGGACATATCCAGGTACAGGTCGATGGGAGTAGGCAGTGTAAATACTTCCGCACTGGCCTGACGGGCTGAAGACCCTGTTTCTGTGCAGTGGTTTCCTGTGGCTGTCTGACTGTATGTCTGGGTTAGAACGTTAGCGTCTCACAGCATTGATCAATCTAGAAAGTCGTTGATACTGTTCGATCCCTCTGTCCTTTCACACACTGAAGCATGGAGACTGTGCAAAATGGATGGTTACAGCATGAGAAGATTGAAAAGCCGATGTGAAATGATGATGCAAGTATCACACTACAGGTAAGGCGGTAAACACAGTAGTTCCGGGTTGGAGGTGGGTGTGACAGTGGACCCAGTACATGAACAAATCTGTTGCTTCATCTGTTGTAATGGGGATCTTTCTCCTCGATACTATACAACAGTGGGTTCATTTAATCCGAATCCTATCCTTGGTCAGAAACTGGAGGCCAGAAATACTGGATGTCGTTGGAGGTTTCGAGTTGTGGGGACGTCATGTTTTAATTGTGTTGAATATTAACTCGTGGAGAATACGGTACCTTCTGTGTCTCTTTCTCTGAGAGTCGAAAGGGTTTATTAAGTGTTGTATGATTCCTATTACAGATGTTTGTTAACCATTGAACACATAAGAGCATGTCATTTTCTGCGATATTTTGAAAATGTTAATGCATTGCTGTTTTAAAATATAGCACGATGTTTGGACATTAGTGAGTTCAAATGCAAGACAAAGAGAAAGATTATGGCCATGAATGGCTTTATGTGAGTTGTGTGTTTCTTTCGTTTGTGATGGAGGGGGGTGACTAAATTAATCATTTTCTTCTCTATGCACGTGGCAAAAATTTGTGACACCTTGCGAGAAGTGATTTCCAGGAACTGATGCGAAATTCGAAGGATGCATATCTTTCCGAAATTCTATGAAGTGCTGATGTATGCTACCTTCAGCTCCCCACATCTCACTCTCCCAAGTTCGTTAGAATACGCGCTGATGCGTTTTGCTTTGAGAATTGTTTATTCTGTATTCTCCAATTGCCTGCGATGGTGTTGAAGGAAGACAATTGTGAGACCGGTATTTGCTTTGTTCGCTGTGTTATTAGTTTCGGTCGTTTTGTATATTTCATTTATTATTAATTTCAGAGGGAGACACGGATTTCACACCGGCTAAGTGGACTCAGGGTTAAATGGATCGAGGTTTGATCGTATCTACACCCGATACCAAAACACCACGATTGAGAGGTATTGGGATAAATTGTCATTCTGGAAGGCTGGTTATTTTAATGAGCACCAGAAGCTGTTCTGAACAGTTTTAAATGCTGGTTTTAAGTTGTAGGTCTCAACTGGAAAGAATTGTTTTGAGGTCATTGTAGCATTTGCCCTGTCATATGCGAATGGCAGGTCAGTTCAGATAATGTGGCGTTGTAGTCAATAGCTCGGCGATTTGTTTACATCATCAGTCCTAATTCCATAAATCATCCAGTTGCTGCTGTGCGGTCAGATTAAGTCGACTATTTCTCGGAGCACAATAACTGTAGAGTCCAATTGTTGTAAAATGTTTTAAAATTTTACAACTTTTGGAGTCTGCAGTTACCCTCCCAGTTAACCTCCTAGCGGGTCGCGGCTGCCCGCTGTCTTCCAGCCAGTATTCACTCTATCTACTACATTCTGTGCCTTCTGTTAGGAAGCCAATTCGGAATCAACACAGGGTTACCTAGATCCTATGTCCCTGACTCTCGATGTTAATACACCGACTATTCAGGTTCCTCTGTTTGTTTTATTTTCACTTTTACAAATAATTCAATCTGGCTCATATTGGACAACATACCTCTCAAAGAGTCACGCTGCCTCTGCGTCGCAAGACTACGTTTCTCCAAATACCCATAAATTCCATCTTCAGTTATCCTCTACAATAGTTTACCCACTACTGATGAAAGACTCACAGCTCTGTAGTTCCAACGAGTATCCCTATTATCTTGCTTCAACAAATGAATAACATTTGCCAACCTCTGATCTTCTAGTTTTACTTCATTGACCAGGGAAAACACAAATACCCTGTCCAGAATCTCAGCAATGTATTCGTTTCCCTTCCTAATTCAGATGGACTATATCCCTTCCGGCGCCGTGGAATCATCTATCATAATGTTTTCCAAGTTTCCAGCACATCCTCTTTCTCAGCGTCGGCATGTTCGAGCATATCCGCCTTTTTATGCTGTGTTCACATTCCTTAATGTATTCAGTGAGGAGCTTCACTGCCTCCTTGGACTCCAGACACAAGTTTTCCTCTTTTTCCTCTGATCTGCCCACACACTCCCCAGTCTCCTCCTGTTTTTCACAGTGCAACTCGTCAAGGACTTCTCAATTCCCCTTCTAACTCTTCTGTCTATTATTAAATTATCTCCTGTCTGTATTGTGACCTTCCATAATCCTACCTGATCCTTTCTCTCTAAACCTTATGTACCTTTCTTTCTTCATCTTGACGAGTTGTTACAACTTTATTGTCACCCAGGGTTACCTTATGCGATTATCATTGCCCTGCGACAATGAGATAAGCCCTTAGTGAACCCCATGACAGTGCTCCCTAAACAATCTCCGCATATTCTGCACAGTTCTAAGTCACAGAATTATAGGAAAGGTATCAGCAAATTAGAGACAGTACAGAGAAGATTTACTAGAATTTTAGCTGGGTTTCAGCACCTTAGTTACAGGGAAAGATTAAACAAGTTAGGTCTTTATTCTTTGCAGTGCAGACGTTTGAGGATGGACTTTATAGAGCTATTTAAAATAATGAGTGGGATAGATCGAGTTGACGAGGATAGGCTGTTTCCATTGATAGTAGGGGAGATTCAGAAAAGAGGAGATGAGTTGAGAGTTGGGGCAAAAGTTTAAGGGTAACACGAGGGGGAATTTCTTTACTCAGGGAGTGGTAGCTGTGTGGAAGGAGCTTCCAGCAGAAGTGGTAGAGGCAAGTTCCGTATTTTCAATTAAAGTAAAATTGGATAGTTATATGGACAGAAAGGAATGGAGGGTTATGGGCTGAGTGCAGGTAGGTGGGACTAGGTGAATGTAAGCTTTGGTAAGGACTAGAGGGGCCGAGATGGCCTTTTTCCGTGCTGTATTTGTTATGTGGTTATATGGTTATATCAATCGCGTATTTTCCTGAGTGCATCATTTCCTAAGTTCCTGTCAGGTAGCACTACACGTCGCAGACCCCCATTTAAATACATTCCATGCTTCCTGGTCCTATACTTGTGCAAGGTAAATGTCGGGGAGTTCTGCCCTATCGTTCTGTAATGCTGAACCGCGGAGAGATCTGTCACCTGACCCGTTACTTTTTTTTTGCAATATAAGATCGGGTATGAGCTGTTCGCTAGCCCGCCTTTCTTCTGATAGTGACATAAATCCTTCCCAGACACAACTGAGAAATTATGCCATGACTACATATTTTACCCTGGGGTGGTGCCGAAGAATATTACGGAAGTTTCAGTTACTCATGTGAATAACATGGAAATCACCAAGTCCCGCTTCCCGATCGGTTCCTCACTGTTCCCGTTGAAGACTTTTTTTTGTCTGAGAGGCGGCTGTACAGAATACTACAAATGGGGTGATCACGTTTCTGTGTTCGTCTCCCAGTCTTTTAACAAACGAACGCTCCACGTTGTCCTTCCTTTCTGCAGCTGCGATACTATCCCTGTTTTCCCATCGCACTCCCTTTAAACTCCGTAACCGACCCTGTCTATTTTGAAACATCTAAAACCCGGAAGGTCGTGCAGCCGTCCCTGCCCTTTGACAGTCGAGTGTCTGTGATCGTTTGGAACATAGTTCAAATAGTGTAACAATCACGCCAGAAGCATTGAGCGTTTGTATTGCTACCTACCTGAACTGTATGAAGCAAACAATCTTCCGGCAATTCTGCAATTTCCGAATGACCAGGAATATGATTGTTTGAATTAATGACATATTTGTCAAAACTGCTCATTGTAAAACGGCTTTATTTGAAAACTCAGCTAAATTGCCATTAGATAAGTGTGTTATCTACACAGGTGGCCATTTAATGTAAACACATACTTCATTCCATTCCTCAGGTCTTCTCTGAATTTCCTCTGTGTCAGTGTATAGATACAAGTATTGGTGCACACGCTGAGCATTTGCAGCATGTACCCAAATTGCTGTAGGATGTACACCGGGGTACTCAAATATTTGTCCTCGTAAAAATAATTTTGTGCTTGCCATTTCAGGGAATGGACTACATTGGGCATCCAAAGTAATATGAAATTAGCTGATACAGAAAACAACAAAATCATCGATTTTCTGCGTTTTTCCACCTCGGCATCTTTCTGATTGTCGCTGCTGGGCCGAAGCTTTCTGCGGACTCTATTTGCCACAACGATATGTCTTACGGTTAACCCGTTAAACACCAGGATTAAGCCGATTGGTAGCAATGGTGTAAAAATGCTGTCCAGTAATTCGTATCCTCTCCACACGGGTGAAGTAGCGTATTCATATGTGCCGGTGCACCGCCACGGCGTGTTGTCAATGATGACGTAAGGCTCAATGGCAAAGTAAAATGGGGCACTTCTCCCGAAGCTCACTATAATCACGGTCACGATAACCACCGTTGCTGTTCTCTCGGTGCAGTATCGCTCCCGCAGCTTTTGGCAACATATTGCGATGAAACGATCACAGGTAAAACTGACCGTGAACCAAACAGAACAGTCCGACGTTACCTGGACAAATACAAGTGTCAGAGCGCATACAGGAGTGATGAGCAGGGATCTAGAATAAATGTAGATATTGTTGGTCTGTTCCACTAAACCAAAAACGATAATCACCATCAGATCTGTTGTTGCCATTCCAACCAGGTAACGGCTGATACATTTGGATAGTCCGCATTTTCCCCGAGATAGGATCAAAATCGCCATTAAATTAACTGCAACAAATTGGTAAAAAATGGAAAAATAATTTGAATAAATGTAGATATTCCACTAAAGCAACAACGACAACCACCATCAGATCCCTTGAGGCCATTCCAGCCAGGTAACGGTAAATTAACCTCACAATCGCCGGTAAATTAACCTAAGTAATTGTAAAGCAGAATAGATATATGGTCAACAGCAACTCTCTGAATACATCCATGGATATGGTCTGTTTGGAAGTGGAAAGCGGGAATCCAGTGTGTGCGGTCTCGGTCGCTGCACTCCGGCTGGAGGACAATGACGGATGTGAGTGTGAGTGGATTGGCGACCTTCCCACAGTTTAAAGCGAGGCATCCGAGTTCAAGGACTCACGGACCGGTGAATGGAAGATTGTAAACAAAACCATTCCCATTATTATGGGAGAAACATTTGAAGGGATTGTTTGCAACGGTGAGAAAGTGGAATCAAAAGATACAAAGCACAATTTCTCATTTACACATTGTATGAACAGACCTACGTGTCGAAAATAGACTGGACCGTCATTTAAATAATCTGCCATGCTGTTATAAGGTCGAAGTGTCTGCACTGATAGAGACTCCGACCTAGAAAAGCAGAGACCAGCATCACTTCAGAAAGGCTAGCGAGGTGAAATTTTGAAACAATGTCAATATCGGCACGAACATAATTGACAAAAGAATAATCACTTCTATCAAAGTACGAAAATGAAACTAAAACAATCAGATGCCTGAATCCTCCATTCCGGAAACACGTTTCAGCCGATGGTAGCATCTGTGCTCAGTAACAGTGCGGATACCGCAGCAGAGTAACGACGGCACCGTACATAAAGTAACAAGCTCCGGCATCTTACCGGGGACACCAACCGCTACAATTGTGGGATAGAAAACGGCCGCGATGTGGTAAATCGTCGAATATCCCATATTCCGTCAGAAGCAGCGTTCAGTTGTACGGAGCGTTTCAGCTGCTCAGATGGACTGGGAATCGGTTTAGCAGACTTTTATTGAGGTGAAAGCAATTTCACTGAGGGAATTAGTCATCAGGAACATTAGTGACAACCAACTGCACAAACACTTACGTTAAACTATTTTTATTCACTGTCCCCGTGTCCTTAATTTGACGTCTCAAGGGATATTGCAATCAATTTACTTCAAAACAAAATATGATGTGCTTTTTTTCCATGTTATTTTGCATGATACCTGGCTTCAGCTATTTAAATGAAGATATATTTTGTCATTGTTTATTTTAAATCAGGCAGTCAGGTTGAACTCTATTTATTTGGAACATTTGACGGAGCACAAAATATGATGTGCTTTTTTTCCATGTTATTTTCCATGATAACTGGCTTCAGCTATTGTAGTCTTTCCCATCCATTCGCTCTTTGAACAAAAGTAGCTACTATAATCTGTGAACTATCAGCAGTTTCCCAGGCTTTTCTGTTATTTGCCACGAAGTTTTATTTTTTATTGTCTTTCTAGCGTCACTATGAGTATGGGCAGAACAGAGGATGTGTTCAAGCTCATCTTTCAATCACACTTCCTTCTGCTCCTGCAGTGAACCGCTTCGTGACGATCGTGGTTCTCGTACCGATGAGCGGGCCTCGGCTTATTGGAGAAAGTCTCATCACTCCGATTCCATTGTGGAACTCGTACTAATGTGCGTTTCTCGGTTTATTGGAGAGAGTCTCATCACTCTGTTTCCATTGTGGAACTCGTACTAATCTGCGGCCCTCGGTTAACTCGATAAAGTATCACCTCCGCCTTCAAATTCATCTTTCCAACGTGAATCACTCCGTAACATTCCGCGTTGAACACCTGTAACTTCTCACCGCTGGTCTGCGTCCTGTCACTGTCCTGTTGTAATCGGTACTATCCATAATTCCGCCATCCTCCACATAATCGCAAATACAATAAATCACCCT